>NW_020955313.1:183844-224873 GCF_003031625.1 Empidonax traillii
AGAGCTTCTAGCAACAACAGCTGCCCGGAATTGCCTGAGTCCCAGCTACAAGGGGTCAGACCAGCTCCAGCCTTACAGACCTCTGCAGGATTTCCCTCTCCTGGGCCCCCTTCCCTTCTTCCCCTAGCTATCCCTTCCCCCTGAATAAATAGACATATCCTCCTAACCTATCTCTCCAAACCCCCTTATCAGAAACCCCCAGGATTCGTTGTCCCTGGCAGGAACCCACCCCTGTCCCAGAACCTTCTGTATTTCCCTGTATATAAACTGTCTTCTTGGTTAATAAACTGCCATTTTGTGGGTCACATATTGTGTATGTGTGTCCCATCTCCTAATGCAAAATGTGCCCTGAGGTCTTCCCGCAGGTTCACCCCCCAAAACCTGCTAGATATATTTACATATATCACAGTTATATATGGTTAGAATACTATGTACATAGTAAAAGGAACTCCAAACTGTTGTAGTCAAGACGGCCGAAAGAATAAAAGCCAGGCACAGTATGATGATGATCCAAAAGTCTGCTTTACTGCTCAGTTCAACCTGATTTATACACACTCTGGGAACAGAACCTTATATACCTTTCTATTAAAAATTTTATCTATGGTCTATTATTAGTCTTTACGCCTGATTAGATATTCACACCTTATTTACATTCTTCTCTCACTGGTCAGTTTTGGCACCTTCTCAGATCTTTCACTGCTCCTGTGAATTCCTCAGGGAAATGGCTTCAAAGTGTCTAAGTCAAAATCCTCCACCCCTATATCCTTCATCAGGGGGTCTGCAGACCCACCACCTACCCCAACACTGAACACCCCCTGAAGGGAAATGGAAAAGGAAAAGGTAAAGGGAAAAGCCAAAATAGATATGCACAATCGAAAACCAGGAAAAACCAATCGAGAACTAGTAAAAGAAAATCTTACTACTCTCCTTGAGACAGCAGAATTGTGCCAAACGACTGCCGGCACCCTCCACCCCCCAAGGCCTACAAGACCTCACTAGGCCTCCCTCCTCCACACGAGTAGGACTGACAACAGAGAACCTGTGCCTTCAGATCCACTAGAAGAGAAGAGAGAAGTTTCTCTCCCTTCTTATTTATACCCTGGTTTATTGTGATGGTTTTGGTCTAGGCCTTCCTAGTAACCAGCTTGTAACCAAGGAAGTCACTATGTACCCAGTATTCCATACGATTTTTATGTAAATCGGAGTATAAATAAGTCGGAGATTAGAGACCTTACTCTCTCCTCTTTCGGTGAGGTTTGGGAACAGTGAATCCTTGTGTTGGTCTCACTTATCTAAGGCTGAGGCCTGCAGCGACCGCTGGCCTGACATGTGGGAGGTTTGGAGAGTGCTGGCCATGTCTGCCAATCCTGCTTTTCTAAGGGACATGGTGAGATTTGTTTTGCTAGTTATTAGTATAATTTTTGAGTTTGATTGTGTATATTGATTGTGTATATTGTTCAATGTCCCTTTTTGTCCCTTTTTATCCCTTTTTCCCCCTTTCCCTTTCCCTTTTTGGGGGGGAGGAAGTGTTTGGATTCCCTTCACTCTGTACATAGCATCTTAACTGTATATAACTAATATACGTAAACGTAGATTTTTTTTATGTAAGTAGTTTGATTTCAGGTTCTTCAATTTTTATA
Organism: Empidonax traillii; assembly: GCF_003031625.1. NCBI lineage: Eukaryota > Metazoa > Chordata > Aves > Passeriformes > Tyrannidae > Empidonax > Empidonax traillii. Next base: position 185,485 of record NW_020955313.1, read on the forward strand.
GTTTTTTTTTCTTTGCCCTAGGGGAAGAAGGGAAGGGGGTTACTACTGTGAGTTCGGGCATTTGGCAGGGAGCCAGGTCCGAACCATCACATTTATGTGAAAAATTGTATGGAATACTGGGAACATGACCATTTCCTTGGTTACAAGCTGGTTGCCAGGAAGGCCTAGACTAAAACTATCACATTCTGCACCCCTTATTCCATAGTATTTTTACGTAACTCTTATATCTTGCTTTTGCCTATATCCCACGCATATATGTGTGTGTATGTACATATATACATAGAGAGAGAGAGAGAGAGAGAGTTCTTGTTTGTCTTTCGGAGCAGTCATCTTGTCATTGAAGTCGTCTTGTCATTGAAGATCGGCATCAGCATCAGCTCTGTTTGGATCTTTGGTCCTTTCTTGGTCACAGCCACAGTTTGGTTTTAGGGCTGGTCTCATCACTGGAAACCAACATCAGCTTAGTTCAAGTCTTGTCTTATCTAGTCACTAGCTTTCTGCAAAACACAACTCAGAGCACAGAACTAGTTTTTCCCCAAGGTTAAATTTCCTTGAGGCACACACTGGATCTCTCTATCTTTCTTCATCACCCACCACTTATTTCCTGGTCTTTGAGCAAAGACAATTCCACAAATGGGTTTGTCTTCACCTGAGGCAAGGGTAACCCAAACAACCTTACTTAGCATACCTCTCAAGTGAATCATTCGAACTTTGTCTCAGTCTGCAATTTGGAGGGATTCTGCTTGGGCAGGGCCAGTTTGATTGTTAACTAGCCAGGTAGCCTTGGCTAAGTGCTTGTCCCAATTTTTGAAAGTTCCCCCACCTAGTGCCTTCAGAGTGGTTTTCAACAGTATGTTACATCATTCAACCTTATCAGCAGCTGGTGCATGATAAAGAATGTGATAGACTCATTCAATACCATGCTCCCATGCCCAAGTGGCAACTAAATTGTTTTTGAAATGAGTCCCATTGTCCTACTCAATTCGTTCTGGAGTGCCATGGACTTGCTTCTCAAGACGCAGAATGGTGTTCCGGTCCACTGCATGGGGTACCGAAGAAGTTTCTGACCATCCAGTGGCTGCTTCCACTATGGTAAGCACATAGCGTTTGGCAGGTCTGTGGCAACATGATGTAATCCACCTGCCAGGCCTTTCCGTATTTATATTTGTCCCAGTATTTACCATACCATAGGGACTTCAATCTTTTTGCCTGCTTAATAGTGGCACAGGTTTCACAACTGTGGATTATCTGGGAAATAATGTCCATGGTTAAATACACCCCTTGGTCTCGTGCCCATCAATAGGTGGCATCTCAGCCTTGATGACCTGAAGCATTATGGGCCCATTGAGCTAGGAACAATTCTCCCTTCTGCTGCCAGTCTAGATCTATTTGTGACACCTCAACTTGTGCAACTCGGTCTGCTTGTCTGTTGTCATCATGCTCCTCATTAGGTTGGCCCTTGGGTACATGGGCATCTATATGGCAGACTCTCACATTCAGCTTCTTAACTCTAGCAGCGACGTCTTGCTACAAATCAGCAGCCCAAATGGGTCTTCCTCTACGCTTCCAATTCATTTTCTTCTATCAGTCCAACCATCCCCATAGGGCATTGTCTATCTCCTCTTGTACCCCTATTTTAAAATTACAATAGTTTTCTATAATGAAAAATGAAGATCAGTATTTGCTTCTAAAGCAATTATGTTGTATGGTCTCCTCCATTCTACTGTAGAAATGTGATGATAGCATCCCATATATCAAGAAAATCCTGTCTCTGTTTGAAGTTCCTATGACATGAAAGAAAAACATAGTTCACAGCAGTGCATTAACACTGGGCACTAATATCTCTCATGCAAAACAGTTCTTTATGTCTAAATACATCAAAAAAGATCCTTGATAAAACTACTGAGAAGCTAGGAAAATCCCACGGTCTTATGTCTGTGCTCTCATTCTAGATTTGCCTAGCGGCTTAAGAGGGCAACAGAACTAAAATTTTGTCCAATACTGCCCCTTGTAGATATTTGAAATTCCAACTTATTGTATCTTTTTATAAATTACACATCAAGGAATTACAAATCTATGATATGTGGATGACTCCATGTAGAAAGTACATATAACATATAGGTTACATAGGTAAAGGGCAAGACTTCATTAAAAGAAAGTGTAAGTCATCAAAACTGTAGTAAGTAAGTGTAAGTCATGGGTTCACAGTGTAAAGGACACAAAGACAAAGAAATTAAAATTTGAAATACTAATAGCATGTATTTTGCAGTAAGAAAATCCATACTTTAATTTTTCAGGCTATTTTAAATTTACCATGTGATTTCATGCACCTAAGTTTAAGCACTAAAATCATCTTTCTTATTATTTTGTTAATTGTGGTAATTATGGTTTTCATTTGGTTTATCTGAGGTTTTAAACTGTAACAGAGATGTTAAATTATTAATAGGTAATGGAGAGGGTACAATCTGGCTATACGAGTGACTGAACATATGTTCAATCTATGTAACAATAACTATGTTCTTGATCATTTTATTCAAATCAGAACAGATTTCTCCACTTGTGTTCTGAATTACCATTTTTAAAAATAACAATGAAGCAGGAGCATACAAATTTCTTTGCTAATTAAAAGCACTTTAGAGTACATCCCAATAAGAGAAGCACCAACAAAACATAAACTGTGTTTATGTTTTTATTGCCTTTTGTTTGTTTATGTTGTTATTATCTTTTGTGACAGAAGAATTACAAAGTCATTGAACCAGAATGAAATAAGGTAGAATTGGGCTGTTTATACTGAACATTCAGTGCAGGACCTGAATCAGTAGAGACTTCAATGTTATTAACACATATGATTTAAATGAAAGTAGCCTGTGAAATGGAAAAACAAAGTAAAAAAAAAAAAGGTAAAATCTGCAGTAAGAAGCAGTTTTTTCTAATGCTATGTTCATATAATGATCACTAATTAGATGCTGCATGTTATTTAATATTCTTTGTACCTACCAAAATATTTAAAATCATCATAATGAAAAGAAAATAAGGCTCTAGTTATAAGAGGCATGTCTATCTTGCAGAACCTATGTTTCTGCTCCCTTTCTCAGAGTGAAATTGAATTTATTAAATTTCAAAGTCTGCCTTAAGGTTTGATAACAACTACCTAGAAAGCAAGCATTACATCACAACAAAAATATCATGTCTTTGGCATTTAGCATGTAATTCTGACAGAATATGCAAAGAATGAAAACCGGCAAAATGGTCAACAACAACAACAACAACAAAATATATAAAACATGTCTTAGTCATGAAATATTCTGAAACTATTCTGAGTTTTGTTGAAGCAGATAAATTTCAATAAAGGCTCCAGACTGAGCCACCTGAAATTTTCTAATGGTAAAAAAAAAAAGCTTTATTGAAAAGTTTCTAATTCCTTCATTTTCTCATTCACTGTTTTTAGTGAACCTTGTGCATTCAATTCACAGTTACAGGGAAAATTGTATATTGTTCTAAGCAATAGCTACAATTTCTGAAAGCAGTGTTCCAAACTGATTTTGAGTATGCTCACACTCCAAGATTGAAAATACTCTTGTGAAAGAGCTACCCATGAAGGATGGTTAATCCCAGACATCATCATGGCTAGGCTTCGCAAATGAAGATTTGAGAGGGGCTCTACCCACACTTGCTACAGGCGCGCTGATGGCTAAAAAGGCCAATGCAAGATAGACAAGTCCAGTTGCAGAAGGCACAGCAGAAAGACTCCCCAGGTGATATCGACAAGACGCGATTCTTTCTGCGTTGTCTTTTCTCCTCGAGAGTGATCCTGCATGTGTTCTCAAAAGCAGCAGCAGCGTTATAGATGGTGTGTCTCCAGGCCTCCCGATTGGAGGCCAGAGTAGACCAATGGTGATGATCAATATGGCCAAGGCTGAGGGATTGTTTCAGGCAGTCCTTGTATCTCCTCTTCAGGGCTCCTCTCTTGCAGCAGCCAATGGCAAATTCCCCATAGAGCACGATCTTAGGGATGCAGCAGTCCTGCATCCTGGAGACGTGCCCTGCCCAGCACAGCTGAGTTCTCAGCAGCATGGCCTCAATGCTCATGATTGCTGCCTGTTCAAGGACAGACGTGTTGGTCACATAGTCAGTCCAGTGGATGTTTAGGATTGTACGGAGGCAGCGCTGATGGAAGCATTCTAAGAGTTGCAAGTGGTGGTGGTAAATGACCCGTGATTCAGATCCATATAAAAGAGTAGACAGTACAATAGCTCTGTAAATGCTGATCTTTGTACTTTTCTTCAGGTGTTTGTTTCACAAAACTCTTTTATGGACTTTACCAAAAGCTCTGTACGCCTTTGCTAACCTGTTGTCTATTTCTGCATCAATCTTACTGTCCGAGGAGATGATACTTCCCAGGTAATTCAATTGGTGGACGGATTTAAGCTCTGTTTCACCAATGGTGATATGGGGATGATGGGAGACTTCCTGAGGTGCAGGCTGATATAAAACTTCTGTCTTCTTCAAGCTGACTTCCAGCCCAAAAAGCTCAACAGCCTCTGCAAAGCAGGATGTTAAATGTTGCAGAGCTACTTCTGTGTGGGCGACGAGGACGGCATCATCAGCGTAAAGCAGCTCATGGACAAGATGATTTAAGGTCTTAGTGTAGGCCTTCAGTCACCTTAGATTGAATAGGCTCCCATCAGTACGATATCGGATGTAGATACTGTTTTCTTCATCAAGGTCTGCCGTGGCCCTTTGGAGCATCATGCTGAAGAAGATTGTGAATAAAGTTGGTGCGAGAACGCAGCCTTGCTTCACACCATTGGCTATTGGAAAGGCTCAGAAAGTGCATCGCCATATCTAACTTGGCCACGCAGATCCTCATGAACCGAGATGATAATTTTGAGGAACTTGGAGGGGACATTCTAAACGTTCCAAAATCTGCCACAGACCTTTCTGACCTTTCTGCTCACAGTATCGAAAGCCTTGGTGAGATCAACAAAGGTTACATAGACTCCTTTGTTCTGTTCCCTACATTTCTCTTGCAGTTGTCTGAGAACAAATACCATGTCTGTGGTACCCTTATTGGCTCTGAAACCACACTGGCTTTCAGGTAGAAGTTCTTCTGCTATGGCGGGTATTAATCTGTTCAAAAGAATTCTTGCAAGGATTTTACCAGCAATGGAGAGCAGAGTTATACCTTGGTAATTTGAGCAGTCTGTTTCATCTCCTTTCTTCTTGTACAAGGTGATGATGACTGAAGCTATGTAAATTGGAACACTGGAGTTTTGATTACCATGTGCCTATCATTTTAGCATCTTGATTACCATGTGCCTACCATTTTAGCATCTCATGTTACCTGCTAACAAACACATCAGCCTTGTTGCACATTCAGAATGATGATGTAATTGAGAAGAAAATCTATTCCTCTTGTTGACAGAGGGGCTAGGGTACATATGCACACAATCTATAAGATCTCCAATATGTCTGCTTTATTAAAAGAGTTTTACCCTTTTATAGTTTCTTTATACAAGGTCTCGTGACCAGATGCATACAATTGGTTACATCTGGTGTCCAGATGTAAACATACATTACAATTACATTTATAATTGGTTTATAACAGGTACCTAGTCAGAATAAGATAATTATTTACTTTATCAAACCCCACCTTCTTCTTGGCACAAATTTCCTTTTGTTCTAGCTAGGAGACTTGCAGCCATCTTGGCACTTACAACTTATAATATCTATAAAGTTACACTAAAGCAAAGTATAAAACTACAAAACCCAATATAAATTGCTCATGTATCCATCACGTTCCTTCCACATCCTCTGAAGAGGTCAGAGACAGGAAGAAAGGAAGCCTACTTTATTAATTCTCTGGGGCAACTGAGAACAATTCATATTCTATCAAGGAACAAAAATATGCTGTGTGTCTTTTCCACTTGAGTACTCTTCATCAGGGAACTTCCTTTTTTAAACATTTCCAAAGAATTATCTGCACAACATACAAATCTCTCTCCTTTTTTATAAAAGAAACAACATGCAAGAATCATAAGTTTCATGGCTCAATGGAACTGCTAAATTAATGAGAAATGAAATAGCAGTAAAAAAAAAAAAAAAGACAGGATAAGATTAGAGTCTCAAAGAAAGATTGGAAATGTCACAGAGCAAATCAAGGACCTTGTTTTTAGGTCTTGCTGGAGAACTGTAGGTGGCTCTAGTGGAACATCTGAAGCCCAATACTTTTTGGATGGAAACAGCTGACATCTGTGTCTGCAAAGCTCTGGGAAGAAACACTGAACATATACTTCTTGAATGCCAAGCAAGACATAACCTGAGTGACTTTCTGCTTTTTCTGAGTGAATTCCTGTAAAATATATTTCTGAGTTTTTTGTACTATAAGAATCATTGTTACACAGGTTGGGACAGCTGGGCTGAGAGAGCAGTGGTTGTTCAGCATGGAGAGGAGAAGGCTTTGAGGACACCTCACTGCAGCTTGCAAATACTTTAAGGGAGCTTATAACAAGTACAGAGAGGGACTTTTCATAAGGGACATTTTATCATGAGAGAACAAGAGGCAGTGGTTTTAAAATGAAGGAGAGCAGGTTTAGATTAGATGTTAGGAAGAAATCCTTTACCCAGATGGTGATAAATCACTGGAATAAGTCTCCCAGAAAGACTGCGTATGTCCCATGCCTCCAGATGTTTAAGGTCAGGTTGGATGGGACTCTGTGTGACATGGTCTAGTGAGTAGCATCCCTGTGCATGGCAGAAGGGTTGAAACTAGATGATCTTTAGGCCCCTTTCAATGCTAAATATTCAACCATTCTATGGTTTTATGAATGGTCAGGCAGCCCTATCTTTGCCTTTTATTTGCTTTTTCACCAAAGCACCACTCCAAGGCCAAGAGAGTTTTAACTATGCAAAGGAGTCTTGAAGTGAAACTCCAGCTACACTGCTGCCAAACAGATTGATATGGGAAATCTACACATTACAAATAGTAAAAAGTCTAAGTAAAAAGTGTGAAAGTACTTTTGTTTCAGTGGCAGATTGTTTAAGTGTTTGGTGAGCAACACAGAAGAGCCAGATTAGGGCACTGATTCTAGGTAAAAATATGATGGCCAAAAAGGTCTTTTCAGGTTATACAGCTTTTACAGCCAGGTTCAGGGTGAAGTAACAAAAGCAGCTGAACTTGATCAGTTGAGGAATCCCCAAGGAGGTAGAAAGTACATCAATAGGAAAAGAAAGAATTAAATCTCTAACCACAGATTTAGTGATTCCCGCTGAGTGATGAAAATCAAGAAAAGAGATTTTTCTTGTCACATCTCAATTCTCTCACAGAAGATATATAAAAATAATGAACTGAAGCAAGATTTTCTGCTCTGTACATTCAAAATTTTATGGTTGCTTAAGCAAACATGATTATCATGGAATGTCAAATCATACCTACATTAAGTGAACATTAAGGGAAACATGAAGTGACACACAACGGGGTCCAGTGACTCAAAAAGTGTTCTGCATCAGAGTAATGTATCAACAGTAGAACAAGGGTACTACAAGATGAAAGTTAAAGAGCCACTTCACAAAATAAAATCTAAATTCTAAGATAAAAGATAACATGTCACAGTACAGTAATGATAATATATGATTAATATTGATGACTTCCAAGTTATCAATAAATCTTTCCCTATTTTGAAATTAAAACAAAATTTCTCAAATATTATTCTGTTTGCATTTGATGCCTTAGAGTTTTTGATTTTTAAATATTTTATACATTGTAGAAGTAGTTGTATGGTAAATGCAGATTTTAATGTAGTTGTATTACATCCTTTACCCTTAACATAGTGTTTACACATACCCAACCCTACTACCCCATTCCATATCAATCCCTCTAGATTCCATTAGCATGTTTAATCTTCTTTTCAAGACAGAACTGTAGAAAAACACCTTAAAATCTGCACCAGAAGATATAAACATAGACACAACAACCTTCAAGCCTGGAGCTTTGGAAGGGCTCCAAGGACTGCATGTGCTGCAAAGAAGATGAAGATCATAGAATCATAGAATCATAGAATTAACTGTGTTGGAAGAGACCTCTGAGATCATCAAGTCCAACCCTTGATCCAACCCCACTGTGATTACTAGATTATGGCACTCAGTGCCGCATCTAGCCTCATCTTAAAAACCTCCAGGGTTTCCACCCTGTGAATCCACCACCTCTCTGGGCAGGCCATTCCAATGCCTGATCACTCTCTCTGGAAAGAACTTCTTTCTAATATCCAACCTAAACCTCCCCTGATAGAGTTTAAGCCCGTACCCTCTTGTCTTACTGCTGATTGCCTAGGAGAAGAGATAGGCCCCCACCTGGCTACAACCTCCTCTCAGATAATTGTAGAGATTGAGATGAGGAAGAAGGGGTCCCAAACTTTCCCAGACTCAGTTCCTGAAGGGGTGTGTCAGGGGCAGAACAGGGCAGAGCCGGGGGGGTGGATGAACAGGGATTGGACGGAAATCTTCATAAAATTGTAACACCTAAGTGGAAAGGTGCTTGCGTGGGTTTGCATTTCTGGAGCCTAGAGGCTCATTAAAACTTCTGCTTGCTTATCTCCTACCTAATTTGGCTTGGAGTCTTTTTTCCTCCTTGGTCTTTTAGGCAACACATTCATTTTACTGGATTTGTTTGATAGAAAAAAACATGTCTTTCAATGGCAGAGAGAACTTGAAAGTTTCAAAATATGCTACCTGATAGCTAAGGTTTTAACTTATATTTTCCTGTCAGTTTTTAAGAATAAAAATCTTAAGTACCAAATGAAAAAAGCACAAATGCCAGATAGTCCCTATATTTCCATTTCCAAGTTAGAGGTGGTATTTAGCCTCCAAAGCAACCCACAACTGAACAAAAGTAAAACCAGTAAGCTGTATAGAGATGAGAAACTAGTGTGACAGACAAATAATGTAGTTCCAACTACCCTAATGCAAAATATTATTCTCTCATTTGACAAAGTTCTGTGTATCAACTTGACAGTGTGCAGTTGTTAGCATTGCCCATACACTAGACCTAATTCTTTTCCGTGTCAAGGCAATGTACATGGCAAATGTTTTTCCATTAAAATCTCAGTGATCCGCATTTTTACCAAACAAATTTTCCTTCAAGGATCCTCAAAGCAGATGAAAAAACAGCTACAGAGATATGAAGATGCAAATGTTCTTCTATAGTTAGCTTAAGGAACTCAGTCACCATTTTGGTTCTTCTCTTGCTGTGTACTTTAATGCTCTAACAATAATAATTGAAATGAAAAAAAAAAAAAACAGATGTAAATGCTGAGAAATCATTTATCTAGTGCTAAGAATCCTCCATGCCAATTATCTTACTTATCACATGCCAATTATCTTACTTAAAATACATTATCTTTCATCCTTAATGCAACCAGATACAACTTTTTGGAAGTTCTAAGCACTCATAATGATAATTCAAATCTAACTACTAAAATGATTGCAAACCTTCTCATGTAATGGTCTGACTGAACAGCCTAAATTTAAGCTCCAAGCATATGAATCCCACAGAGCTAAAGAAAACCCCACAGTGGTTTCTCTATAATAGAGAGAATATAGAAGAGTGGATGAGACTGCAGCATGCAAGGAATTATGAACTTCAATCTTTTGTACCAGGTTGCAAAGTCAAGATCTCCTCAAAGATAATACCAGAGCCCTTTTGATTTTTAAAGTTCATAATTTTGAACATATTACCCAACATCAAAATGGAAGGATACTGTACAAAGAAATGCAATTTCCCAAATAAATCATTATTAAGCAATTTAGGTGTGCTAGAAATTATACTTCCAGCTCTCTGAAAAAGTCAGTGGAAATGAAAATCCACTTTATTTTCCCAATACAGTGTATAAACTCTTTAAAGTAGACAAAATTTATTACTACATTTAGGTTTTCAGTGCCTTCAGGACACTGTGGTACGTTTAGAAGAACTCACTTATGGTGGTTTGGACTCCGCCCCCAGCCAAGACCACAGCCACAGCTTCTCCCCTCCCCCCACGTTTTTATGAACACAGGGGAAGGCAAGGGAAGAAAAAAGAAAACTACCAGAAAACTGAAATAACAAAACTAAAGCTATAGATATATATTTTACACTTATATACAGTTACAAAAAACTATATACATATAACAAAAAAGACCCCCAACTCCCCTAAACCAGAAAAACAGATATACACAACCAATAAGGAACGAGCAAACAAAATCTTAATACTTTCCTTAAGAAAGCAGAAATCTCTCCTCTCGAATCAGGAACAAAAGAGTGGAGGCCTACACCCCCGCACAAGAAGCCAAGCTGTAGGGTTGTGTTGTGTTTGGACAGCCAAAAGATAAACACCAGTGTGATGGTTTTAGTCTAGGCCTTCCTGGTGACCAGTTTGTAACCAAGGAAGTGGCCAAGTATTCCATGCGATTTTTACGTAAACCAAAGTATAAATAAATTTGAGATTAGAGACCTCACTCCCTTCTCTTCTGGCGAGGTTCGGGAACAGTGGGTCCTTGTGTTGGTCTCACTTATCTAAGGCTGAGGCCTGAGGCCTGCAGAGTCCACCGTCCTGCCACGTGGAGTTTTGGAGAGTGCTGGCCGTGTCTGCCAATCCTACTTTTCTAAGGGACGTGGTGAGATCTGTTTTGTTAATTATTAGTATAGTTCTTGAGTTTGATTGCGTATACCTGTTCGGTGTCCCTTTTTGTTCCTTTTTGTCCCTTTTTTCCCCTTTCCCTATCCATTCAGGGGGTGTTTGGATTACCTTTTACTCTGTACATAGCATCTTAACTGTGTATAACTGTAATATACGTAAATATATATTTTTATATAAATAGCTTGACTTTGGATTCTTTAATTTTTTTTTAATAGTTTTTTTTTCTTTGCCCTAAGGGAAGAAGGGAAGGGGGAAGGGGGCTGCTGCCATGACTTTTTGGGCATTTGGCAGGGGGTCAAGTCTGAACTATCACAGCCAGGCATAGTGTAATGATCACAGTCAGAGTCTGACTTTATTGCTCAGCTTAGCCCTATTTATACACCTTCTGCGAGTAGAACTTTAATACACCCTTCTATTAATAACCCTTTATCTATGGTCTATTATTAGCTCAGCATAAGCTTTACACACAATTGGCCATTCATGCCTTATTTACTCTCTCATCCCATGGGTCAGTTTCGAAACCTTCTCAAGCTTTGTCACTGCTCTTGTGAATTGTCAGGGAAATAGCTTTAAAGCATCTAAGTTTATATCCTCCATTAGGAGATCTGCAGACCCACCATCTACCCCAGCAATTCCCCTTTTTTGTATTTGTGCCACAAAAATTGCCTGTGCCATCTTCTGCAGGGCCCTTTGCAGGAGAGACACAAGACATGGCAACATAAGTAACAACTATAACAACAAACAACACAAACAATCTTGTTTTGACAAGAGACAAAAGCCATCCTGATAGTCTCTAGCCACTAAACAGATTATCTAGCCAGTCACAACCATCATCAATCTGCAGTTTTTTGATTCCTGCTTTTAATTTTCGAATACTAGCATGTATTGACTCACTATGATCAGACAAATTCATACAATGCATCCCGTCAAAATCTTGGCATCCATGTCTCTGTGCTAAAAATAAAAAGTCTATCGTGGCTCTCTTTTGCGATGTAGAATGTCTAACACTATCAATATCAGAAAATAAACCTCTTAAAGCAATAGAAGTGGCATTAGTTTGCCTACTCAGCCAACATCCCAAATTTGTCAGCTTTTTCAAAGCTGCCGATGCAGCAACACCAGGTGCCAATGCTGATGCTGCAGTGATTTCTCCATGCCCCCACAAGGTCACCTGGTCATCACAATGGTTTGTGAATTGATGAATATTGTGTTTTTCTCATTTTTTTGTTATAAATCATGTTAAGATTAGGAGTCGGCAGAGTAACTCCCCCCAAGCTACATGGTCCACCGTTAAGTTTTGATGGAAGGCCACCTCAAGCCCTATCTCCACAAATAAGAAAAACTCCATAAGGTAAGGCAACAGGTACAGATCACAAAACATTGATAGAAGTATAATTACACCAAACAGTTGCATTTCCATATACAGGCAATGTTGCATTAACATTCTGTCCTTTTCTCGTTGTATTATAATTAAACATAACGCAAGCATCCATCACTACTGACCCTAGCAATTCTAGTTCTTCTTGAGGTTCCTGTGTTACTTGTGTAAAGTGTGCACAGATGCTATCCCAGTTGTCAACATTGGTCTTTGGTGCAGAACTGTTGCAGGGTCCTGGGCCCATCAGGCAAGGCCAGGCATCTAAAGGAAACCCCACCAAGCAAGTAGAAAAAGGATTCTCAGGGTTTGCCACAGAAAGGCAGAGAGCTGTCCAAACTGACAGCCGAGTGCTTCCGCTCCTTCATGAAAAAACTGGTGTAACAACACCGCTTGTTGATGAGTGTTGGGAACTGGTCCCAGGGCAGCAGCAGAAACAAGGGCCTAGCATTTCCTTCAATAAAAAAATCCGGGTAATGACGTATGACTACGTACATGTAAAATAAAATAAGGAACGTGAAAAACTAAAGTAAAAGGTTGAGAATATAACAGGGTATGATCAAGTTGCTGCAACAAATTAGCTAAATAGGCAGAATCAGTAACAACATTCAATGGTTGGACAGGAAACAACTGAAAAGCCAAGGTTACTGCTCAGAGCTCCACAGTCTGAGGAGAACCTTCCTGAGAAGTAACTTGTTGTCACCATCCATCTGTGAATTGCCACACAACTGCACCTTTCCCTGTTTTTCCAGAGCCATCAGTAAAGACGGTAAGTCCGTCCAAAGGTACAGGGCTACGTAGTAATTTTTGTCCCACTGGCACTTCTCTAAAAAATTTGAACAATTGGTGGGAAGGTAGATGGTAAGAAACTTGGCCACTAAATCCACCAAAAGCAGCTTGCAGCTCATACTTGTTCGTTAAACAGCATTCAAAATAACAGGATTGCACAGGAACAACAACACAAGCAGGTTCTGTTCCTGTACACTCTACCCAGCACTTTCTAGCTTTGATTACTATGCCAGTTAACAGCTCAAACAGTCCAGGGTCAGTCTTGTGAGACTTATAAGACAAAAACAGCCATTCCAAGATATGTAAAGGGTCAGGTCATTGGTCACACCACTGGACTTAAACTCCAAAAGGAGCAAGGTGGTCTGTTAAAACAAAAAGTTGGACTTCTCATCCAGGATCAATTTGATAAACAAATTTAGAATGTAGTGCTTGTTCTACCTGCCAGAGATCTTGAGTTGCTGTTTCTGTCAAATGTCTAGGTTCTTGAGGATTAGCGGAATGTTTGAGCAGCTCAAATAAAGGTGTCAATTGAGTGTTAGTCAACCCCAAATAAGGTCTGATCCAATTTCTAGACCCCACTAATTTCTGTACATCCATGATAGTCCGAATTTCAATGGTCAGTTTTATCAGTTGGGGAGCAACAGTGTTCCGGGTAACTTGCATTCCAAGATACTTTCAAGGGTGTTCTCGCTGTACCTTTTAGGCCAAACATTTGTAGCTGTCATGGTTTTGCTTTGGGTCAATTTGCTTTCACACCCCCCACACAATTACTATTAGTTGAGAGAAGGTTTATGCAGACAAAAGATACTGGATTTGGGGAAAAAATTATGAACATTTATTACTAGCAAAATAAAAACTACTGAAGAACTACATCTATATCAATTCTATTAAAGTAAAAGTGCTATGTATTTACAAAAATACTTCTCCCCCCTTTTTATCAGTCCAAGGAGGAGACGCAGTCTCTTTCTCTATTCTCGGAGCTCCAGATCTCTTCAATAACTCTGTGGCACTCTCGTCGCAGCTGGAACTCTTTCTCTTTCTCTCTTGCTCTGTGCTACCCTCCAGGGCTGGGCCTACCCCCCTCCTGGGCTAAGACCGGAGGCTGGGGGTTATGCAGGCCCTGAAGGTTTTTCTTCCATGGTCTTGCAAGGGGACACTTGCCTACCATGGATGTTCTTCCACAGGGTTACAGGGGATAATGGCTTATGAGTCCATCTCTGTTTTCTGTGGAGGTCCCTCCCCACGGGAGAACAGTCCTTGATAGACCTCTCTGACATGGGTCTAGCATGGATCCCTTACTCGGATCCCAACATCTTACCCGAGCCATTTGCTCCAGTGTAAGGCCACAAATCAAGGTCACAAATCTTGAGCAGTAGCATGGATCCCTCACTTAGATCCCAAGCTTACCCAAGCCGTCTGCTCCGGCGTAAGCCTCATCCCTTCAGGGTCATAAATCTTCAACGGGACTCTGTCTTATCTCAGTCCTTTACATGAAGTCTCAGCTTCTTCGTACAGTTTACTCTAGTGTAGGCTCCTCTATGAGCAACATGGGGTCTCCTCACCCCAACAAACTCCTACAGGTGGCAGGGATTATTTTTTACTCTTTTCCCTGCTGAAGGGAGAGAGCAAAAGGGGGGAGAAACAGAACCTCCCTTCGCACTTTCCTACTTTCTCCTCCGGCTGCCAGCTTTGACCTTGGAGGTCCCTTATCTCTTTGCTGGAATTCTTTTGCAGCAATTCTTCGTCCAAATAGTCAGTCCTCTAAAGTGTTTTTTTTCCTTCACTCTCTTACAAGAGAGAAGGGGGGCTTCAGTGCCACACCTGCCCCCGGCCCAGGCTGGGAGAGGAGGGGACCTGGCCCTTCTTAGAGCCTGCCACCTCTTCTACATGGCTGCTACTCTTAATTTCAACTGTGCCACAACCTTCTCTATCGTTTTCTTAAATATGTAATTAACAAAGGCGTTACTGAGAGTTTTAATTGGTATTTTGTCTGGAAATCCACCTGGAGAAAACCATCCTCAGCCCCAGGGGCTGACTGGTTGGGCAAAACCACAACAGTAGCTGTTTCTTTTTCAAGTTCACTCAGTTGCTTCTTATCAGCTGCTGCAAGCAAAATGTCATCCACATAATGGTAACAATAACAATTTAAAAACTTCTCACGAACTGGAGACAGCCCCAGAACAACAAACCATGACTGTCTAAGGTCGTAGAGCAGTTGCCATTTCCCTGACTTCTTTTTAATCACAAAAACAGGAGCATTCCATGGGCTGTCCTTTCACAAGTTGCTGTGGAGCCAGTAACTTTTCTTTAGGAAGGGACCACTGGGCAACCCACACAGAAGCATCTGTGAGCCAAGATAAGGTAAGAGTGGGTTGTGTAACATCCTGCAATGCCGTGGCTCCTGTTAAAAATCCATTGTAATTTTCACCCCCCACTGAGAAAGACAATCCAGTCCCCATAGTGTTAATGGAGCAACACTTACATATGGCTTAACTGTGGCTGATTGACCCTCAGACTTAACAGTGAGTATGGGATCATCTGAAATGTAACTTTGAGTAGTTCCTCCCAATCCCACAACTGCAGTGGTTACCAGGGCTACCGGCCATGAAACTGGCCAGACTGCACGTGCAATGATAGTTACATCAGCTCCAGTGTCCAGCAGTCCAGTCAAGGAAATGCTGTGAGGCTATACTTGAGCGTAATGCAGATTGCAGGTTATTTGTGGTTGATGCACTGAAATTGATTGAGACAAAAAAGCTTGCAGTGTATCAGTTGAACCGGAACCTCCATCTTGCCACTCATAGAGTTCTGTTTGTGAAACACAACTCACAAAAGGTACAAGATGAGCTACTCGAGTTCCTTTTGGTATTTGCACCACAGGATACATAGTAGAAACCATGGCACAAATCTGTCCTGTATAGTCAGCATCAATCACTCCCACGTGAACCGTAAGTCCCATTAGAGTACTTGCTTGAACGTCCCACTAATAAGGCACTTAATCCATTCCCTATGGGCCCCCAAGCATCTAAGGGGACCTTAGTAACATCTTTAGTTATGATTGTGACTGTGTCGGCAGTGGAAACATCTGTGCCAGCAGACTCGGAGGTTTTCCCCGTGAGTTGGTCACACAAGGGAATCCTGCCATTCCCTGAGCCGGAGGCTGAGCTGGTGGCATTTGCATCCCTGCACCCTGCATTGTGCTCCACTTCCTGTTTCCTGGCAAGGGGTTACCTGTAGCATGGTAGTGAGAGTGACACTGCTTTGCAAAATGGCCCTGTTTGCCACAGCAAGTGCGTGTACCCTTAAAAGTCATGGTTCCCCATTTTTACCTTTCACTGAGGGCAGTGTGCCTTCAAATGTCCTTCCTGATTACACAGATGGCACTTCCGCGGGGAATGTAGAATGGCTGCCAGGGCAGACATTGAATAGTCAATAGTTCCAACCTTTGAACAAGCCTCTACTATGTCAGCTATATCAGGTGAACTGGGCAAGGCATCAATGATCTTTCGGCAATCAGTGTTAGCTTGATCTCTAGCTAACTGCACACAAAACTTTTGATGCAAGGTGTCAACCTCCACTTGTTTTTCCAGTGATTGCGCTAATCATTCAACAAACTTTAAAAAGGGCTCTCCATGGTCCTGTCTTAGAGCTGTATAGTGCTGTCATGGAGCTGACATTTCCATAACTTGCAACAGGGCACCCATACCCAACTTCTGGGCTTCCTGTAACACAGTTGGGGTGCCAGGTGGTCTGCAAATCAGGACTGCTGAAAGGCCCTTGACCCATTAAGGCATGTGCCCCTACGCCTTTTAGAAGGTCACCATCCACTCAGCTGAGATTCTCTCTCTCTGCCTGTGAGGCCATCTGAGCCCACTTTCACTCAAACAACTGACTTTGCACAAGTTCAACTAATATTTGAGCAAGGTGTGTAATGTCATAGGGGGCTAACAAGTCAGCATTACTGACACATATTAGCCTCATCACCTGAGGGGAATTAAGACCGTATTTTCCAACATTAAACTGCAAATCTTGCACAATCTTCCAGGCAAAAACATTGTGCTCACCAGCCTTTCCTGATCCCACCACTGCTTTCATAACTGGAAACCCCTGGGGATCTTTTCACAAAGGTCCCAATCACCTGTTCTTGCTGCTTCCCTTCATAACCCTTCCTAAAAGAAACCAGGATCTATGGGTAGTATGACAACCTTTGCAGGAGGCAAGTGGATAGGTTTGCATTTAGTGGTTCTAGAGGGCTTCTTGCAGCGGGACCCTTTTTGTAAAAGCAATTCACCTTCCTTAAGGGACTCTTCCCCTTCAGAGCCATCTGAATCCTCCAATGAGGAGGAGCTGCTATTTTCTCCCTTGTTATCAACAGGCAAAGGAGCAGCAGTGGGAACAGGCTTAGCGGAATCAGCAGGGGAAGGGGGAATTTCTTGCTGTTTCTCTTCTGCTTTTACTATTAGCTGCAATGCAGAGGATGGATAGTCCTAGGGTGGTGGAGGGACAGCAGCAAAAGTATATGTGTGAGTGGGGGGAGGATTAATAGGGGAGACATTTTTCGCAGAACAAGAAAAAGGGGGGGGAGTAGGTACTGCGAACTGATTCTTCAAGCATTAATTCAGCCATGGACTTCACCAGACCCGCCTCCCCAGTAGCCCCCTGTTCCTTTTGTACTTCATGGTACCAGTCCTTCAGGGTGGTAAGCACAAGTTTCCATGTAGGGGCAAGCCCCTCCACTGCCTCATTTCCATTTGATAAAATGTCCCATAATTTTTTCCTAATTTCCTCCAAGGCAGAAATGCTATAAGTCAAATTTAGAGTAGCTTCACACCCCTCTTTTTGGCACCAATGCAACAAGAGCCGCAAGCAGCCATCATCATATTTAATGCCATACCACGGAAACAGTGCATTTCAAGCATTAACTATACACTTCTCATCTGTATTCATACTTTGTCCCATTGTACTCATAAAGTTCTCAGTGGCTCCCCTGCCCTAGGTGTCATGAATACAGGTCTGGACTTTCTGCAGTGCCTTGCTGCTCTCTGCTTCACTGAGCTCCGTCTTCATCGCACCTCGCCCTGCGGAATTACACCAGTTCCGATCCCTCAGTGAGAATCAAATCCAATCCCCCTGTGGGGATCACATCGTTGGTTCTGGCTCCTTGTTAGGAGTCATGTCAGTCTACCGTTCTGATCCTTTGTTAGGCATCACATCAGGGTCACCAGTTGTTGTCAGGACAACCAAAAGATAAACGCCAGGCATAGTGTAGTGATCAGAGTCAGAGTCTGACTTTATTGCTCAGCTTAGCCCTATTTATACACCTTCTGCGAGTAGAACTTTATACACTCTTCTATTAATAGGCCTTTGTCTATGGTCTATTATTAGCTCAGTTTAAACCTTACACAGAAGTGGACATTCATGCCTTATTTATGCTTTCATCCCATGGGTCAGTTTCGGAACCTTCTCAAGCTTTGTCACTGCTCTTGTGAATTGTCAGGGAAATGGCTTTAAAGCATCTGAGTCTATATTCTCCATCAGGGGGTCTGCAGACCTGCCGCCTACCCCAACAGGGTTGCTTTCTCCAACTCTGTCAGAAGGGATCTAACCTCAAACTTCCTTCCCCCTTCTATTTATATTTCTGCTTATGTAAAGAATAGAATGGAACACTGGGATATTGGTACTTCCTTAGTTTCAACCTGGTTACCAGGAAGAGGTCTAAACCAAACCAAACTACTACATCAGTCATACACAGATATTACTGTGATACAAAACAGGTTGTTAGAGTGCTTTTAGAAAGCTTATACAGAAACAATAATCTTTTAAAATGCTGGTAACCCACACTGATTAGAATTCCCCTTCCGTCAGCTACATACTTTCTTTGCAAAGAGAGGAGTTCAAGATTTACTTTGCCAACATAATATTTTACTACATCCATGAAGATCTATATTGTGAAATTAATCCTTTTGCACATTATTGGTAAACTTCATGGAATAAAAATTCATAGTAAAACTATCTTTCTGTAGACACAAAACATTTGTACTCTAGGGGCAGTGAAAGCAGAAAGGCTGTACAATGTATACATGAGTAAAATCTCCACCTCAGCTCTGATAAAAGGAAGTGCTCTCATAAAGGGAAGTCTACTACTATATTAACAGCTTGGATAACCTTGACAGCACTATGTTCTACTATAAAGCTGTCTGGGATGGCTCCTTGCACTGACACAGCTATGTTAGGTGAAGTCTACAGTCATCATGGGCTGCACTTGAAATTGTAGAGTCCTGAGACTAAATGCTGTAAAGCAGGTTCTTATTCCTTAAAGTTAATAGAATTATACTGGTGTAAGTAAAAGGATTTCTAGGATATCCATTGATTTTTCCAAGCTTATACTTGATTTACGAATGAGCTAATAAGAATTAAATATTTCTCTGTCTGCTTCCATTCTCAGTTTGCCCACCAAACAATTGTCAGGAAAAGAATTCTGTTGATTTGAAATATTTGACCTATGTACTGGAAGCAAAATTTGCACAGTAAAGCTTATTGCTTTTGTACCAGCACGCTGTGAAATTTTACTTTGTAAGAAGCCAGTTGGTTGCACTGCTTGCAGAACTCACGGTCTCAAAGAGGCTTATCAGTTTTTAGAACGACACAATTTCTTCCTGCAACTGTCTCAGATTCTTCAGAATGGGCATGCAGGGCCTTCAGTGCAATTTTCTATGCAATATGTACCTTTTCTTACCCTCTGCACAAAGATATCTTCACAAGAAAATGCCTACTTTTCATTTTCAATTTGTTTGATTTTGTTGTTTCATAAGAAAAGGTTTTAGAATAGGCATGGATTTTCTATGGAGAAGGAAATAAACATTAACGAGTGGAAAAAAAGATTTGCCTGCTTCTATTCAAGTCAGGGTTAAGGTGAATTTTGAACCTGCATCAGGCTAGTGGGAATGTGTTGGATTCTGGCTCATTCAATACTGATGTAATCCTTTTCCAGGAAGTAGAAACTATCAGCCTGGCCTCTCCCCTGCATGAACCAGGTCTCCATGACTTCTAGTCTTTTGGAGACACAGTTAGAGTTGTCTTGTGTCTGTCTGCAAAGGAGGGAAATATAATTTCAGTATATGCATATCCATTAGGTTTTACATGGGGCGACATAGGGATATCTCTTTAGAGCCATTGACTGGCAGTAAAGTTTCTTGATAGGACTACTTCGTATGTCTCAAACACATAACCTGTCTCTCAGCCTATTAAACCTGAGTACCTATACAGCTCAGAAAAAGGCAGGTGTTTCAGTGTCTGAAAGTACTGTGCTGGGTTATCAGAGAGTTCCTACATGTTTCAGAATCTGGGTAGAGGCTGCTGTTTGGTGCGATGCTCAGCAGGAAGCCATTTCACAGAGCTGGAGTGCTGAAACACTTTCCTGTTTCTGTCTCTTTGTGTCCACTTGTTGCATCACATTCAGAGTCTCCTGCTCGTATTAACACAAACATTTCTTTAATTTAATTTAGTGTATTTGAGCTCCGAATGAGTTACACACTAAGTGAAAACTTTGGGGCAACAGGTTAATTCAACAAACAGACTAAAAATTACTGTGCACCAAACATGCTGGGGAGTAGAGAATACTCTGGATGTGAAATTAGATTTCACAGGTATAAACGCTAAAATTTCATTCTGCAGAAATATGGGAGAAGTGCAGATTGGAGAGTTCACTCAGTAAGCAGTTAAAATATTTAACTTTCCATTTTGTCTAAGCAATTATGAGTAATTTGTTCTTGCTTATGGAATTAATAAAATAAAAGGCAATAATTGTTGCAGATTTTATATTTTCCCCTAGCAGAGGAAAATGCAAACACCATTTTTTAACATGTCTGAGAAACCAAAAGTACAGACACGCAGTCAATAGCAAGAGAGAGGCCTCAAAATATATTTTTTATGTAATCTTTTATTGTTAAAACTGTCTCGTGCTATTTGAACGCTACTTACCAAAGGCATGTAAGTAAGCACTGTCATGCAATAGGCATTGAAGTTGTTACAGCTGGTTTTTCTGATTGTACTTTTGCACCAACACTTTCCTCTGTAGTAGCAACCATAGCAGAATCTAAGTATAGCAACATAAGAAAAGTTATGAAGCACCTTTGCATATATAACTCACAATAGGAAAATAACATAACTTATTGGATTATATTTCTATTTTCCTACTCCTTTTCTCTGCTCATATAGATGAGATATTAATAGTCTGGTGCTTCTTTTCTTTTTTTTAGAAGAATTATTTACTGATTGCCATAGAAATATATCTGGTTTTCAAGTGATAATTCTTTAATTAGCAGGTCCTTGCCTAGGGGAGTTTCAAGTAACTAGCAGAGAAAGAGTTCTTTACTCAGGCACAAGAATGATGCAGGTCTATGTGATAAGGAGGTAAACATTGCAAAAATTTGCAAAACTAGAGGCTCTAAAAGAAGAAAATGAAGAAAGGAAGTACATTTGCTGCACAGATGTTGAGGACTGAATTCTTTACCTGAACCAGTAAAGTGGTTTAGACTGACCAAATGAGATATTTTGCGACCCTACAATGGTGCATTAAAAATTTGACTTCTGACACTGAATTTTAATACTGAGAAATTCTGAGATAAAATATGTTATTTGTGCCCTAAACTACTATGTTCAGCTTTTTCAGAAGGTGATGACTTTGCCTCTGGTAGGAGCAAGGTATAGATGAGTTAGCAGAAACACTTCAGAAACTCCAGGCTAGTGGCAAGAGTGGTGTCCCTGACATGGTATAGAGTAGGTGTTCATGGCATATCTGTAGGGCTGTGCACGGGAGGCACATATGGTGGTATTCCAAGTAGCATCTCTGAGGTAGGTCTTTTAAAATCTCAGAGAAAGCATGAAAAAAAGGCTCCGAAATTAACCTAGGTGGGGGGATTTTTTGTGTGTAGAAAGATTAGGCAGAGAATTGCAGTTATGGACATTTTGAGAAATGGATTGTAATAGGTTACCTTTAGAGGTCAGAAAGGGAAGTTATAGCTTGAGCCAGAGTCAACAATGTAAGGGATGCTTACTCCTGAGCTCTTAGCCTGGCACATAATGACAAGAGCATTCTTTCCAGTTCAGCTGTTTTAAAATACACATATTCATTTTAACTTTGGATGCCAACTCTAATAGGGTGACAAACCTCTCTTTGTGGGGACTCAACATGAAGATTATTGTCATAGGTTTGCTGATCAGCCCACTTGGGGCTGAAAACAGTTTTTCCAGGTGGATTTCTGAAGCAAAGCCAATCAAAAGTTTTAGTAACGCCTCTGCCAATTACACATTTAGGAAAACAGAAAAGAAGCTGTGGGGGCAAAAGAGATAAGAGCCAAGAGGTAGAAGAAAAAATGAGAGAGTGAGTTTAGCAGCTGGCCCTGCTGGGCTCAGGCATGTGCTCCCCACCTCAGGCCAAGTCTGGCCCAAGCGAGGCGGGCCAGGCCCCATTTTCTCCTGTAACAGAGTAGAAAAAAAAACTCTAGCAAAAACCTGCTTGGAGGAGACGTGCTGCCGAAGGAATTCCAGACAGAGAGATAGCACAGCCTCGAAGGTCAAAGCTGGCAGCTGGAGGAGAGAGAAGAGAAGCCCGAGGGCAACGGAGGTGAGGGGCTAGTTCTCTCCCCCACATTCTCCCTTCAGCAGGGAGAAGACTGAAAACTAAAAACCCCTGCTGTTGGTGGAAGATTACTGTGTGATGAGACACCTTGCAGCTCATGAAGGAGTCTCTGTTGAAGCAGCTGAATGCATGTGAGTGCACGAGAAGGTTGTGACTCTGTAAAAACCTAAGATGGAACAGAGTCCTACTGGAGACTGGAGACCTGTGGCCCATGGAGAGAGAGACCTATGCTGGAGCAAGTCATCCCAGGTAGGGCTTGTGATCCCAGTGAGGGAACCATGCTGGTGCAGCTGAATTTGTGACCCTAAGGGACAGCAGAGAATGGAAGAAGTTGCCCAAACGTGGACTCACACTAGAGAGGTCCATCAAGGACTGTCTCTCATGAGGAGGGACCCCACAAGAAACAGGAGTGGACTCAAAAGCCATTATCCCCTGTAATTGTGGTGAAGACCATGGTGAGGCATGTGAGCCCTTGCAGTCCATGGAGGACCCCACAAGGCCTGGGTAACCCCCAGCCTCCGGTGTTAGCCCAGGAGGGGGTAGGCCCAGCCTTGAGGTCGACATAGGAGAGAGAGAGAGAGAGACAGTTCCAGCTTCGATGAATCGGAGCTGTCATCCTAGAGATAACAGAAGAGGAACTTTCAAGTGCTGAAAATTATTATATATAATATAAATTATATATTATATATATGTATAGTTCTTCAGTTTTTATCTTACTAGTAATAAATACTAATATTATTCTCCCTGCATCAGATCTCTTTTGTCTGCATAAACCTTCTCTCAACTTATAGCAATTGAGTGGGGGGTGAGAGAGAATTAGCACAAAGTAAACCCATAACATTTTTGATGGAGAATGTGGGTAGAGACTTCCAGGAGGGGCAGGGGCCGGATCAGACCATGACAATTATTCATCAGTCAAGTTCTGCTGAGCCCTATCTGCAATCCTATTTGTAGTAGAAAAGATTCCAAAAGGCACTCCGGGAGTTGTGGTTCCTCAGGTTTTCCATTACTCATGCTCAGTGGAGTGTCTCATTATGATTGCTTGTTAAGGTCACATGTTGTGATGTGTCACTATTGAAACTCCATATATAACTCATTGTTCCTTTGAATAAACTGATTCAGTTATGAGTCAAGCTGGTGTCTGGGTCCATCCCAGGTTTATTATTTATTATATTAATAATTCACCACAAATGGCATCCGGGAACAGGGACTTGCACTGTATCAGGGATGAATGCAGTAGCATTGAGGTCCAGCCTATATTAGGCTGAGGAATGCTCTGCAGAAAAAAAGCAAGGATGTCGAGAGACCAGTGCTGAAGGTGACTGGAGGATGTTGCGCAGCAGGGATCACATAGGAAGCTCTGAAAAGTGAAGTTGTGCGCACGGGGAACCTGGGAGAATGAAGTATAAAGAAAAAAGAAGAGAAAGTTGCATGTGAGACCCAGGTAAGAGGTTGGTATGGGAAAAAGCAGTTTACGTGCACATGAAGTAGAAAAAGACGCAGAAGCCTTGAGTCTGCTATTAAGAAAATATTCAAAAGAAATAATGCAAGCCAAGCTAGTCAAGTTATTGAAATGGATAGAAACAATTGTATCAGGATTCCTGCTAGTTGGGATCCTTAATGTAACTGCTTGGAAAAAATTTGGAGAGACAGTGCAAGAAAAAGCAAGGATGTAAGATCTTACAAAATAAATCAATCTCATCGATGGAGAAAGACTTTAACCCTCCTGCCCCCACCACCCAACCCTAACAGGCACAGAACTCCCCTAGAAACCAGGCAAAGAAAAGGGGGAGGGCAGTCAAGAACACAGAAGAGAAACACCATAAATTATTTTTCTGTGCTGAATTTTCACGGGTGAGCAGGTTCTATGGAGTAGGCACATGGCATGAATAGCGTGATTGTTACAGAGTTCAATACAGTTGTTAAGTTTCCAAGCCACCGTGGAGTTGCAGCCATGTGGTGACCATGACAGTGCATGGGCACCGCCATCTTGCCCACGCCAGGCACCAGAAGGGAGCCTATCTCTTCTGGTCATTCAGCCATCTTGGAAGGGAGCACTTCTCTTCCAGCTGTACAGCCATTTTGTCGAGGGAGGACACTGAGGGAGAGTCAGTTTTGCTCACTCCGAGAAAAGATAGGCAGTCATGCAACACAGGGACAGGGACCTGCCCCTGCATCCACTCCCTCCAAGCTGTTAAAGGGATCCACTGGACCCACCATGCTCCATCTAAGCACTGCTGAAAGCCCTTAAATAAGTGCCAACTACAGCGCCTGTGCACAATGGCAGTGCAGGGTTTAAAAATGTGCAGTCATGGCAGACAGAACCTTGCACAGAGCCAGGAGAGCCTGGGGAAAATGCATGGTGGGATGGAGTGTGGAGGAAGCACAGAGTGGTGACAGCAGCATCTGCGGGCCACGCGCACAGCAGTGTGCACAGTGGCCATGGGATGTGTGACAGGCGGCAACAAGGAATGGCACCAATGGCAGTGGAGAGCAGGCACAAAAATTGCAGCTCTATGGGGCACACAAGGACTGGGGCGCGCCACACCAGACCAGTGCGAGCTGCAAGCAAACGGCAAAACGGCAAGCCAGCCATGGGCAGGGAGAGAAGTGGATGCAGCTCCTGGATGGGACGCCAGGCGAGCGCCACACTGGGACTCTGACGGAGATGACCCCCACCACCAGCAGTGGGGAGGTAGTAGAGCTGAGCTGGGGCTTTAGTGTTTGGCAGCTGCAATGCCAGTAGCACAGCTTTCTCGGCAATGTGGCAAAGCCGCCAAGACAGCAGTTGCCGAACTTTAAAAGTTTTTTCCTGTTTTCTCACTAATTCCCCTGTAACTTTCTTTGGGTTGTTAGAAGTTCTTAAATGCATTTGCATAGATTCAGTTGTTATGACAACGTTGCTCCAGTAACATGTTTAGAGTTTTCAAACATTTCCATAATTTGTTCATTAATACATTCAAACATCCCTAATTCTGTTATCCCAGAAATGTGTGATAATGTCAGCAAAAAAGCAAAAATAGCTCCTTTAAATCCCAGCTGCCTAAGAGACTGAATTAAAACTGATTATGATTTCTCTAACCAATATCATTTGAGAAGCAGGATTGAAAAACACTCCAGAAAAAATCCAGCAGACCCAACCATGGAACTATCTAATAGAGAGGATTGCACAGCAAGAAAATATCCCTAAGCCATTGACTTTTGAGGTAAAATATACTATAACATAAAATGAGTTATTGCTGTTACTTCAAGACATTAACTAACAACAGCCAATCCTGGACGTGACTACAGAAAACCTGCAAATTCACCTAACTTTCACATCTGTTTCTGCCCATTCTACATCTAAGATTGATGAACTATTATTAACATGTTTGCTAAGCTTCTTATTAAAGACAAAGAACAACTAAAAGACGCTTGAAAACTATCTACATCCCAACAAACCAGAGACAACTTGGACTGGTTGCTTATGAAGGATGCTGGATTTCAAGCTGTGTTAGCAGATTGTAATAGTAAATTGTCTGTTCATTTTTCTAGCAGAGACTATGAGCAGAAATTGTAAATTTATTTTTAATAACTGCGTATTACTGCCATTCACAAACCACTTACATAGCCAAATTTGTTATACATAGATGCTACCAGAAACACCCACACTAATGCTATTAATACCACTACATGTAGAGGGGAAAGGGCAAAAGATACCATCAAACATTAGTTTAACCATTCCACAGTTGGGAAGTCTCAAAAGCTATAAAGACAAATAATATTGTGGTTTACTGTGGTTTAACCTTTCCATCAAAGGTTAAAACATTTCTTGCAAATTGGAATGTATTTCATATTACAGACATACTGCACTCACCCACAAAACAAGCTATTGTCAAGAGAGCACATTGCACACCAAACACGTTTCAAACAAAAAAAGGGGGGCAGAGAATATACATGCACATAAACAGGTACTAAATCAGAATAAGATATCATTTAGATTTGTCAGTCGCTGGACATGACCACCAGAAATGACAAACTTAGAAGCACACAGCCAATAACTACTTATAAATCCTAAATATGTTCTTGAATTTTGGAGTCATAATAAAAATCCCATGTATGCATAAGTGAAGAATGGCTGAGGTGGCCACCATATGTCCACCCTATGTGTGGACATATGTATGTGTACGGGCTTAAAAACACTTTATACTTCATATGCCTTCAATAAATTACACCTGTATAACATTACCTCAGCCACAGTATCATATCAGGGGACATCTAAATGTACAACACTTACCCCCTAAAAACCCTTCCCTTGAAATAAAGTTGAGTTTCCCTCACTTAAACACAGACTCTCAGAAAAATAAAGGTTGATGTTCTACTAAGCATGTCTATCTCTTGTGGTTCTATATCTGCAAATTTCTGGGCTACAGCAACTCTCTGAAATGTACTGCATTCAAACACCCAAGTGAATATCTTACAAACTTTTGCATCGGTGTGTGTACATGAATTGGCATTACTGTTATCAGACAGAAAGTTGAAACTGACATTTGTCCTTAGTTTTACAAACTGATTGTGATCTATGGGCAACCTCTCAAGGCATGTCTTAAAGGGTTCTGTTGGTGTGGCTGTAAATAAACAAATGGTGTCTCGACCTGTGGCATTGGTTAGAGTTACCCAGACATTCTGTTGAGGCTGTACTACCCAGGTTGTAGCGCTGCCTATTACTATAACAAGAAAAGCAATGTATATTGCTTTATGCAGACTACTCTATCTTCTGTTCATCATGGCTTATGTTTCCAGGTTTGCCAGGCAAACCTTTGTACACACTCTTTTACTGTCTTTTCCTACTGTTCTTCACTCACATCCCATTGATAAGGCACTAATCCTTTTCTTCCACACACTAGGGTTACTATCTCCACCTCTGCCTCATATGACAAGTCTCCCTGTGGGTCTCAAGTCTTACAAAACCCCTGTCTACAAGAGGCAACACAATACTACCTCTTATTACATCCCTTACATTGACAGAGAACCCAAGATTAATGTCTTTTTGAATGACACTCAAGAGACGGTATCCAAGTGGTCCACCAGTTCCCTAGAGGATAGTTTGCTGGGTTGTGATGTTCCCAATCTAGTGCCAAGAGCCATACCTTCTTTGTATAGTAACCCCCTCCTAGTGGGGCTCCCCAAACTGGCTACTTCTATATTGTCCCCACAGTTCTCGCTTATTCAGTCCCAATCAATATTTTCAAGGCTTTCATTGTCTGGTATCTACAAAACGTTCTGCTGGTCCTCTTCCGAGTGTTGGTCTGAAGGTCAGTCTGAGGGTCTGGATTTGTAAGGTCATATGCAATGCACAGGCATCCACTGAGGTCCTTTTTCTGTGGAAACACAGTCTCCAAATTTTTAACCAACACAAGCGGTTTTCTGTTTATTGCCTGTCTGCCAGGTTTAATAGATGCAAAATGTCTGCTAAATGCTGTGTTCTAACCATCTAAAAAAATTTTAAAAATTTATAACATATAGGGCTTTTGCTAGTTGTTCTAGGGGGCTCAGGTGCCCTGTTCCCCCTTTCTGTGTTCGTAACATACGTTTTAGGGTGCCATGCATGCGTTCCACAATTACCTGTCTTGTACATGAGTGGGGAATACCTGTGATGTGTTGTATGCCCCAATCCTGAAAAAAGAGCACAACACACTGCAAACAAGTTGCAAAAGCTAAAAAAAAAAAAAAATGCTTAGTTATATCACAAGATTTTTCACGAGTGTGATAAGATTCAAATATTGTTCCAGAAAGAGTGTCAATTGAAATGTGTACAAATTTTAGTCAGCCAAATTTGGCAACATTTGTGACATCTGACTGCTACAGTTCTAGGGTCGTTAGACTTCGTGGGTTAACATCCCCCGCTATGCACCCAGTTGGAAGCCTTTGACAGTCAGTGCCTGCAGCAATAATACTGCGTACTTGCACAGGTGTAAGGAAAAAAGAGTGTTTCTGTAGGGCTTTTGCATTCTGATGAAAAAAGGCAGGTGAGAGGTGAGCTTGTTCAAAAGAGTTTGGTACTACTTGGTTTGGTAAAGGTCAATGCATCAGCACATCGATTACCTTCAACAAGAGGACCAGGTAATGTAGTGTGAATCCTAAGGTGAGCAATAAAATATGGATGCTTTCTGGCATTAAGGAGTTGCAAAAGTGTAAAAAGCAACTGGTAGAGTTGAGAGTTAGGTACCTAAGTAGGCATTTTCCAAGCATCCTACAATACTTGCAACATAAGCAGAATCAGTATCAATTTTTTTTTTAAACACTTGTACCACAGCTGCCAGCTCTACTATCTGTGGAGATCTTGAAATCTGTGTAATATCTGATTCTCACTGGTGTGATTGCAGGTTTTGCCAAACAATGACAAAACGTCTTGTTTGACCAGATCCATCTGTAAAAACTGTTAAGGCGTTTAGTGGGATATGACTACATTTTGGAGGGTAAGACAAAGCAAATTCTGATTGAAACAGTTTGTGACTCAGGGGTGGTCCTTGCAAAACTAACAACAACAATTTGAAATTCTGCAGAGTTCTGAAGTAGCCATTGTAACACTTGAGTTGACATGGGTACAGTGATACACAAAGGTTCCTGTCCTATCAATAGCACAAGATGTTGTCTGCCCTTCATGATTAACATAGCAAACATTTCAGGGTTACAACAGTCTTTTGCATTTGATGTAGGAGAAAAACCCATTTAATGATCAAAAGAGGATTTCTTTGAATATCCCCCTATTGAAACAACAAAGCACATGGTTGAAACTTGGAATTTAGTATGATAAGGTGGAATAGTAAATCTGGAGACCTGGCGAGTTGCAATGGCTTCTGAAACTTTCATTAAAGCAACTGTTGCTTCTGTGGTTAATTTTCTGGGAGATAACAAATTTGAATCTCATTTTAAGAGATTGAATAAAGGCTAAAGACCTTGACTTGAAATACCCAATAATAGACGAACCCAATTTCTAGATCCTAGAAGTTTTTGCAAATCATTAAGAGTTGTTACATCAACCTTAATTTTTACTTGCTGCTGGATCATTTTCTGTTCTGTTATTCTTCAACTCAAATATTGCCATGACACTTTTTGCTGTACATTCTCAGGTGCAATTTGCAATCCTGCTTAAGACACATACAGAGTGGCAAAAGAAAGAACCTCTTGCATGCTATTAGATGTTTCTGTAGCAGTAAGGATATCACCCATATAGGGATAAATTACCACATCAGGAAATTGCTTAAGTTAAGGACTTAATGCTCTAACAATAAACCATTGACATATGATGGGGCTATTTTTTGTTCTCAGGGGTAAAACTACCCAGTGATACCTTTGGGCAGGTTCACTGACATTAACAGATGGGACTGAAAAGGCAAATTTTGGAACATCTTCCAGATCTAAGGGTATGGTGAAAAAATAATCTTTGAGATCCATGATGTTCAAATGCCAGTCTTGAGGGATCATTGTAGGCAAGGGCATGCCTGGCTGCAAGTATACCATGTCTTCCATGACTGCATTAATCTTTCACAAATCATGCAGAATCCTCCATTTACCACTCCTTTTTTGTATGAAAAACACAGGGGAATTCCATGGGCTAGTGGTTGGTACAATGTGACCAGCTTGCCATTGTTGAGTCAGCAAGGTGCATAAATGACACAACTTTTCAAGTGGGAGGGGCCACTGTTCTACTCAAACTGGCTCACTGGTTTTCCAGGTTAGTTTGAGGATGGTTTGCCCTTAGGACAAATTTGATCCAATTTGGGTGCCCCACTGACTCATGCAGTTCCGGTCCCACAATGCAAATGGAGTTGACAACACAAATGGCCATACTGAGGGGACCTGTCCTTCAGGTCCTTGAATCAGTATCAGTGCTTTGCTTTGGAATGGTAAAGTGTTTCCTCCAGTGCCTGATAAAGCTTTCCTCATCTGGACAAAAGGTCATGTTTTAGGCCAGTTAGTGAGAGATATCACTGTGACATCCACACCCATGTCTACAATACCAGTCATAGACAGATTGTTATATGTCAACAAACATTTAATAGTGGATACAAACTTGTTGATACAGTCTGAGCCCAGAAAATTTCTGGTGAGCCTGTGGAACCAAATCCCTTGATGCCTCTGATGATATTTTTACTCCGAGGAGGACATGCATCAAAGCACATAAACCGTGTGATCCCTGATATTTGGGGTACAAAGCATGGGAACATCGGAGTCCAAAGCATGATCTTGATTTTTCCTGTGTAGTCTGCATTAGTAACACCAGGGAGTACAAAAAGTCTTTGTAATGTTGTCGATGATTGGCCTAACAGCAGAGCACTTTTATTCTGTCCTACCTAACCCCTGTAGGTACTAAATGTACAAGAGAATCGTGGTGTGGGATCTAGTTACACCAGGTGCTGCAAAGCGTCCAGGAAGTTGTAGCTTGTAAGTACTCTGTCACACATGCTCAGTTAAATGCTTGTATAGGATTGGCTAATGAGGTCACATGTTGTGACATGTCAGCATTTGAAACCTCTATATAAGCTTTGCCGCTCCCAATAAACCATGCTTTTTCATTATACACCGTATTGGTGTCCTCGTGGTCCCTATGGGACTTATTGCTTATTATATTAATAATTACTACAGAGAATCTGAAAGCGTTACTGACTTGGAGGTTGCCAAGTCAACCTCGGCACTCCTTCTGGTGCTGGCACACAAGTAGGCTGTGTTTGCTGGACAGGCAATCTCAGAGCTGTTTGTGTCTCTGCGCAGTTCCGAGACGGGTTCTGCCAGGAGTTTCCCTTAGTTGGTTTTCCGTCTCTGTCATATTTGAAATGACATGGATTTCAATAATATTGTCCCTTTTTACACTTTGGACACACTTTGGATACTTTGGGTTAGGGTCCCTGGGGGCAATTTTTCTTAAAATACCCTTTTCGACCACACTTGAAGCATGCCTGTCGTTTCATATTTACTGCTGCGAAGACTGCAGCCTTAGCCTCATACTTATGATCTATTGTGCCAATTCGATTACAGGTTTCAATCATTTGTAAAATAGTAGGGTTTTTCAGGGGCAAAAGTGTCTTTTGACCATCAGCATTGGCATTGATTACTGCCAGCTGTAGCAAGATAGTATTTTTAGCTCCTTCATATGGTATCTGTTTTCTTAAACTATCTTGTAATCAGTCAAGAAAGGACATGTAAGGTTCTTTAGGACCCTGCTTAATTTCAGTAAATGATTTCACTGGCTTCCCTGCATCTGGAACTTCAGTAAATGCCTGTATGCAAGGTCTTTTATATCATCTAACACATTATGCAAGGTATCTCAAACCTGTCATTGTGAGAGCTTAAAATGTCCCTATCTCCACAGCTGATCCATAGTCATAGCCCATGCTGGGTCTCTGGGCTGCAAGCTTAAATATTCTAAATGTTTAGCCTCCACCATTCGTCTCCATGCTGCTTTCCAAAGGGTATACTGTGAAGATGTTAAAAAAAGCTGTGCCAGAATTTTACAGTCAGTGCATGAGTTTTCATTATGGAACTCAAAAGCTTAGTGGTATACGGTGACCCAAGACCGAACTCAAGGACCGCTCGTCTAATTTCTTTAATCACTGTAAAACTGAGTCTTTCCCACCTTGGGGGATTTTGCAGGTCATAAATTACGGGCTATCTTCGTTGCCACATCAACTTCCCCTGCCACTATCACCTCTTTACAAACTGCCATCCAGGAGTTGTCTGGATCAGGTGGATATAAATCAAGCTCCTTCTCAGGATTTACTGTCCCTGGTTGGAAAGGGTTTTCATCCTCATCATCCTCAGAGAATGTGAGAAATACATGAGAGTCTTTCCCCTTCCCCTTTCCTGTGAGCTTTTTCTTCATGGTGCTCGAAGAATCCACTGGTGGAGCTGAAAGGACTGGGGGAGAAGGTGTCAAAGAAGCAGATGGATCAGGATCAGGAGCATCTGCTGCCAGAGTTTCTGTCTGTGTAACATGACCCTCCTGCTTTTCTGTTATCTCCAATACTGTCCTCCATGAGGTCAGTAGCTCGGCAGCTTATCTGCCATCTTTTGTAGCCCAATTCCACAAATGGACCCCTACATCGTCCCATGTTTGTACAGTAAAAATATTCACTGCATTGACCCCAGGCCCCTCCACTGATGCCTACTTTAAAGTTTCTTTAAGTTCTGTGGGCTTATAGGAGAATTATGCTTTTTCAAAAGTCCTTCCATAAGTCCAAGCACAGATTTTTAGTTCTGAGGATATATTACTCCGTATCATTCCCTACAGCTGACCAAGTAGCTGGCTGCTTCCTTTCACTAGCTTGTTCCCTGCAGCTTACCTTGTTCACCTGCAGAGATGACTGAAGCCAGTTCCTGCTTCCTCTCAGCAGCACTGAAGTTCTGTGGGGCTCAGCACTGGTCAATCCAATTTAGATCTGAGTTGTCACTCCTCACACGGAGGCACCATTTGTGGCAATTGAGGGCACAGACTCTGTTCCAGTGCAAAATGAAGACCTTTTACTTTCACAATGCAGATTCTTATATACCCTAGGCAGAATAATTTGTGATTGTTCACTTATGCTTACTACATAATTCAGAAAATACCTTAGCAGATACAAATAGTTACAGTCCATAGCAAACAAGGTCTTTCCTGCATAGTTCATATGTCTTCTTCTCCAGTTCCCACATAAAGCTCTTCTCTTGTTCACTGTTCGCATGGCTTTCTGCTGACGAGTGCAACAAAGTCTACTGTCCCAGGCACAAGGGACATGACATTGTCCACCTCCATAGTCAAGTTCACAACTTCTACAGTCTGTTAACTTTTTGCAAATTTGGTCTATAGTCAAATATTTTTAATGCATATGTTAAATTGTATAGACTTGTCATGGTTTCACTGGTTTTTAGAAACTAAGCAGGAATTTTTCCCTTCCCCCATCTGCTGTGTGGAGGGAATGTTAAATAGACAGTTAAGTAACACAAAAGAAGTTGCTGGTAAGGCCACATTCCTAGTTAATGGCCCTTAGAATCTGGTTTTTGGGGAAGGTGAGGACCTCCTTTTAACTTTTCTTTTCCCTCTCGTCTCCTGGGAAACGAGGGGTGGGGAGGAGTTCAGCTGGCTGCTGGAGCTGGAACAAAGTCAAGAGTAGGAATTCGGAATGGGTTTTGTTCTCAGCCGGAGTATCAGCTGTGGATTCTGCTTGGATTTTCATCAGAGAGGAACTGTTTTGGGAGATTTTCCCCTTCTCCGTTCTTGTTTGTTTCTTTCTTGGCAGCAGTTCTTGTGCACATCAGAGGGAGAGGGAAAAAACTTTACTGCACGATTCAACCAGCAGAACAGAATGGGTTCCTGTTGGGAAGGACTTGTTTTGTTGTTGCATTTTTTTTTTTTTCTTCTCTCCCTCCTCTCTCTCCCCCTTTCCCAGTGTGGGGGGAGGGAAACGCATTTTCGATTTCTCCTATACACCCAGGAGGGTGTCTTCACACGTGGCGATGACCAGTAATCCCGCAGCGTCCCCTGCTGGCTAGCACAAAACACTGCAGGCTCTGTATTTCCTGTGATCCAACAGCACCCCCTGGTGACTGGCAAAGGACACTACAAGCTCTGCATCTCTGGTGATCCAACAGCGCCTCTGTTAACTATGGTTAGAATTCCACCAAAGGGCGCAGACTGAACTGTTTACCTTTTTCTTTGTTTATTGGTTTGTTTTGAAGGGAATTATTTGTGGGTATAGGAGTATTGTTTGGTTGTTTTACTTGTTTTCTTTTGTTGTTTCTGCCAAAACACATATATCTTTTAATAAAGGGCTGTTATTTTTCTATTTCCCACAGTGTTTTTCCCCTTCAGTTGGAGCCTCCTAATTTCAGATTTTACAGTTGCTTAGAGGGAGGAATTCGGGTCTTCCTCATAACTCATCCTCAGCAAAACACCTGTGTCTCATTTAAACTGAGACAAGACTCAGACAGTAATATTTCGTATTTACGAACATTTAAAGCAGTGCTTATACGCAAAATTGTGCACATGGGCAAGCATGGACAGATGCTGAATGAGTAAGAGTGACCCATGCTTACTCCCTCAGCGACGGTACAAATTTCTGAACATCCATTTTATCAGATTATACATATAGTTGCAGTTGATACCCCATCAGTACTAGTTGATATAGGTTAATAAATTCGTGCTTCAGTTGACCTATTGAAATATTTTACAAGCTGATACAAACTCTGAGAGGTCTTCAGCATACTCAGGGTAAAACAGTCACAGTTATCAGGAAATCTCTACAGTTTTTATCTTACTTTTCAAGACATTCTAATTAAAAACAAAAACAATTTTTATATAGGCCAGTGGAATAGGACATATAGCAATTGGGGAGAAACGAGGATTGAAATTGGAAGAGTGAAGTCACTGGTCTGAAATAGAGTTGAGTTTTATTTGAAGGACTTAAACAGTAGATTCATGGTTCTAGAATATGAATTGAATTAACATTTTATTCTATATGTATTCATGTAAGCATTATTAAGTATTAAGTATTTGTTCTCACTTTTTTGTGGCTTAACCCTTGAGGATGTTCTCACAATAGTTTGTTAAAATATCTGACACAAAGCATAAAACAAAAATTTTAAAGATGTTTCAACATCCAGCATTGTGCAACTAAAGTTACATGTGTACAAAAATTAATTATTCTGACCTCTTCCTACACATTTTATAGGTGCAGGTAAGGAAATCAGTATTTAATCCTGATTTCCTGTATTATTAAAGTTATTTAACTCTGCTCTAAATCTAATAAGCTTTAATGCAGTTCTTACTGCTTTCAAATTTCCTTACAGTATGTCTGAAATAAACTCCCATGTCTAAAGGAATAAACATTATTATGCTGGTTTTACTAAGCAGAATTTACTAACAGGTTGTTAAGTCATCATCAACTGAGGTTTTAAAAACTTGCTAATGATTTAAAATATTAGAAATTATTCTGATTAGTAGAATAGTTTCCATTCAACTGCATCATCATTCTGTGGCTGAGAAAGAAGATAGTTTTCTGGGGTTTTGTGGAGGACATTAGACAACGGCAGAGGGAGGAATTCACAAGGAGAAAGGACACCAATCCAGGAGGTAAGCAGGCATTATTAGCTCTGCCTTTCATTAAGCCTGTCATTTGCAAAACTGGCCATGCTGTGTGTCTCCTCTGCTGACCGGTCCACAGGAAGAAGCCAGGTGCTATGTGGAAAGAGAAGCAGTGTACAGGACAAGGAGTGGGATACAAAAGGAAACAAAATTAGCTCAAGTCCAAGGTGCCTGTTTGCTATCTGTCGCTTCAGTGCAGCTCAATGTGCTGAACAGGCAATATTTGAACTTTCATGAATATTAGTTTCCTAGTCTCTTATTGCCCCGGACAAGGAAGTGAAAATAGCATGACCATCTAAAATGAAAAGAACTGAATTAACTGAACAGTTTCTGGTACAAAGTCCATGGAAGCCAGCAGAGAACAGTCTGCTTGCTCATTGCATAAATTTTCTGTACCATCGAATATTGAAAAAAAGCTCAAAATAGCTCAAAATATTTTAACAAAACATTTTATTGTAGGCTTGCTAACATCAATGTTAAAAGCTTTTGTGGGGTATTTAAACAGATGTTTTCCAATTAATATTAACTGGAGTTCAAGCTAGCAATATCTGACTATTTCACACACAGAAAAGTCCCAGAATATTAGTTTCCATGTACTTTGACTATGGTCTAAGGGAATCTTCTCTGTTGTGGGTTGATGCCTGGGTCCCAGGGCAGCTCAGAGCTGGAGCAGTTCAGGGCAGCTCCCAGTCTGGTGCAGACCTTGGTCAGTACCCACTCCCAGAACAAAGAAACACAGGGTGGATGGCTCCCCACCACAGTATTATGCCAGAATGCTGATACATTAAATGCAAGGAAACAAGAGATACTTAATCTTTATAATTTAGGTAATAAATATAATTCTTCTAGGTCTGTGATAAAACCAAAAGCAATAGTCAGGCTAAACCTAATTTTTGCTTAAATTATCCACAATTTGTGCAAGAGAGATATTTGATTCTCCAAAACTTTTTCTGAACAAAATAGTTTCTTTGAAGGAGAACATATAGCTGATTAATTTTTTTTTTGAAAAACGAAAAAGAATGCCTGCATGTACAGCCACACAAATGCATATATACAGAGAAAAAGAAAAAAAAGAATTATTTGTAGGTATTTACTCAATTACTGAGCTGAAAGTCCTAAGCACTTGTATGTTTGAAAAAGTATGATTCTTTTGTTATTTGCACTTTGTGCAGCTGAATTATTTGAGCTCATTATTTTTAAGTGAACACTGAGAAGGATAATATTTGCAGCTAAAAGATAAAATATTAATGATCAGTAAACATTTACACAAATGCCTAGTAATCACTCTGTTTTAATAGGTAGCACAGTAATGACTGGATAATTAAATAAGCACTGCCATGCTTTATGCAAAAGTGTTATTTAATTATTCAACTTGTATTTTTGTTCCCCCAGTATTAGGGCTGCTGTTAATGCAGGTTGGTATGTGCAGCTGTTGCATGGGAATAGACTAGAAATTACAGGGGAAAATAAAAAAAAATCAGTTTAGGACATAAATACACCTGTGGAGTTATGATTATGAATTAATTTTTTTTATTTGATTTTGAATGCATAGCCTTCTACAGAGCCAAGCCCTCAGTAGTCTGTGTAATTTTCTGTGTTGCCCTCTATTACAATATGCTTAAATACTGCATAAAGGACTTCAGATTCAAATATTCCCCTGAGAAAAATTAAAACTCACACAGGTTGTCTGTTGACACCAAAAACCGATTTTATTAATTGCTAAGCAATGCAAAGAGAAAGAGGAAAAAAGTAAGAAAAGGTTGGAAACTGCTAAGATTATTTTTAGAAGCAGAGAAAAGATATCACCATATTACCTTTCCCACAGTTGGTGGCAAGGGGTGGGGAGGGGGGTGAGAAGCAGTTTTCTGCCCTTTTTTTTTCTCTGTCTCTGCCACTTTTTGATGTTATCTCTAGAGCCGCAGGGGGTCTAACAACTTTAGTTCTCTAGAATGCAGGATGTGTGGTTTTGTTGCTCACAATGAGCCTTGTCCCAGGCCGTGCAGGGTCTCAGTTCAACTGCAACTTTGGGCCCTCAGAAAATATGGTAAGGGTAGGAGGAGAAGACATAACTCATTCATGTGGCACAGTGTGTTTCAGTTCTCTCCAGGCCTGCAGAATCTCAGTCTCCTGTGGCAGGTAGGCAGTATATGGTTGCAGAGAAAAGGTGAGAGGAGAGGGGAGAGGTTCTTGGCTACAGCAACCAGTTCTCTCTCCCTTTCCTCTTCCATGATTTTCCAAAATTTGTCCTCCATTTTTATAGTGTTCAAAGGAGGTTATACATGGTTTCTTGGCATGTATCCCTATCCAGATGTTCAAGGAGATACCATAACCATAAACAATAGCAGGATCCTTTTGGGAGGAAAAGTCCTATGGGAAGTTCTGGTGAGAACTTCTGGTAGAAAGCTGACAGAGAATTTTTGGTAGGAAGTTTTGGAGAGGCAGAAACAATGGCAAAACATATTTTTTGATATTTCTATATTATCTGTGTATTATACCCTCTCTGAACTGAGCACATTAAATCTATGCTCCATAGTCACATTAATTCTGCCACTTTCAGCAGTTCCACACCTTTACTGTATGCAGTAGCTTTCACAAATGGTTAGCCCAACAAAGCATTCAGACAAAATGTGGTTTCTTAATACTTCTTTGAACCTTTCAATGGTTGAAATAATATTTCACATACCAATGTGAACAAAACCACAATTTTACTTCCAGAAAAAAAAATGTAAAAAAAAAGAGAAAAGATTACCTGTTTCTCCTGCTTTTCTCCACCACTAAAAGAAGTAACATCCAAGATTTCCCACAAGCCACTGGGTTGGAGGATATTTAACTGCGTGTCAAAGAGGGAAGGTTTTTCTACAACCAGCTTTTTTAATAGCAGAGAGGAGCACAGCAGCAAACCACTGAAGAACACAATGACAACCTTTATAAGTAACTGTACTGCATGTTTTCAAGCACAGCTGGCAGCAGGGGATAAAGTCACTTACCAATTCTAGAGTCTTTCCCTTTCAGATGTAATAAGGGGGGAAGCAGAATTCCATTTTGGGAGAAATGCAGTCAGTTGTTGCAATTTGGCCTTTTGGTAAAGCTGGTCTTATCCTCTTTTCCTCTCTTCTCTCGTCCCTCTTCCTGCAAATACTACAAACTGAAACAAAATTTACATGAGGTAAGTGAAGGTATTTTTTACCTCCCCCTTCCCTCCTTTTCATTTTTTTGGCATTAATGTCACACTTTAACAATTTTACAACAAGAAAAATATAGGAACTATGTACATATATTGTCAAAATTTGAATTTCCAGCTGTATTTCAAAGCCTTCACACTGGGAAATGAGCTTAAACCAATTGTCCTGAATGCAAATAATTTTAAAATATTGTCATTATCTAACAAGGCAACTCTGACAAGATTTTTTTGTAGAGCAACTATGCTCATCTCTGAGGAAAAAATTTTTTCCTAATTTTTTCCTGATGAGAGAGCACAATCCAACAATCCACTATTCCAGAACACACAAGGTCAGATATGAGTGTGGGACCACAACCTGGAAAGTTAGGAGCACTAAAGGGTAAAGGTGAGGATGAGCTCTAGGAGTCAAGTCCTCACTGTAAAAAGTGATGACCTATGTCAGGCAAGTGCTTGGGACTGCATCTCGTGACAACACACACAATTTGAATTTGATTTTCTCAGATAAATTAGGGTCTGATCTCCAAATCCTAACATACTAGTTTGAATTACCTGCAATTTTTTTTTCTTTCAGTGGAGTCATACTGGTGTAAATATGAAGTAAAACATTACTTGATCAATTGTCTGTCTCACTGTTA
>NW_020955313.1:228372-229807 GCF_003031625.1 Empidonax traillii
TTATCACTGGATTTCAGGCTCTTCCTTCGGCTTCAGCTGTCAAAGCACTTCTAGATGGATTTCTTCCTTTGAGGTCCCTTCGAATTCCTTTTGCATCTCTCTGCATTCTCTGAAGGCCTTCATCCGTCGACCCCTGACACTTTCAATGTTTTCTTTGTATGTGAAAGTTAGAAACTTTCTTCTCTCATAGCTATGATTTTTGTTCAGTTGCATAACTAAGGGACCTGAGGTTCAAAGGGAGAGAATTCAGCCTTCACAAGGCACATGATCATATCAGGCAGTTGAGATAATTCAAGATGGCTCAGACTCTATGATATTAATGTGTAATAACTAACATTTTACTAGCATGTCTGTCTTCTTTTTCAGCTTTAGGGCAAAATGAAGGAATTGGGCTTTTCTCTTTCAACATAGGAGTTCAAGAGATTTTAATCTTTTCCAAAACATATTTAATCCAATTACATTAACAGCGTAGCTCAAGCTGTGGTTCAGCCGATATCCTGTCATACTCAGCCAGCAATTCCAAAGTAACACTAGGTACCTTACCCTTAGCTGTCTTTTTAATGTTTCCTGATCAGTCTAAGGGCAAAAACAGCTCTTGAAATCTGTGTCATGGTAAAGCTGGGATAGCTAGCAAAATATTACATTTAGGCCATAAATATCCATTTAAAAACTGGGAATGTTCCACTCAGCATCAATGGAATATGAATCACCATGGCATTCAAGTACATTTCATGAAGTCTAGCAGGATTTTGCATAAATTCCCATGAGATTTGGCAAAGTGCTAGCATATTTAGAATTCCTTGATATGTTGAATTAGTGATGGTACTTGATGGTTTCTTGATAATGTTGTATTATCATACTTGAAATAATGCAATAAATCAGAAGAGAAGTTTACTAGTCCTTCTACAGTGAGTCACATTAAAAACAACAACCAAAATAACTTTCTCTATTTCTGGGCAAAGGTCTGATTTAGAATAATGTATTTGCCAAGAAGTTAGTATTTGTGTTGAAATAGTTGAGAACAATTTCTCACCTCTAAATGCACAAAGAAAGAAATGGTTGGAGAGGCATTGTTGCCCTAATTTTGACTGCCAAATTGTCTCTGATTTTCTATTATCAATTACACGTAAAGAAACCTAGGAATGGACTTTGCTAGTTGCAAACTTCCACTGCTTATTAAACTGTTGTTCATGGAGCTTCCTAAGAGTTTCTTCCAATCATCACCATCCGAGATCTTTCTCATGTTAAAAAAAGAAAGAAAGAAAGAAAGAAAGAAAGAAAGAAAGAAAGAAAGAAAGAAAGAAAGAAAGAAAGAAAGAAAGAAAGAAAGAAAGAAAGAAAGAAAGAAAGAAAGAAAGAAAGAAAGAAAGAAAGAAAGAAAGAAAGAAAGAAAGAAAGAAAGAAAGAAAGAAAGAAAGAAAGAAAGAAAGAAAGA
>NW_020955313.1:230639-252467 GCF_003031625.1 Empidonax traillii
AGAAAGAAAGAAAGAAAGAAAGAAAGAAAGAAAGAAAGAAAGAAAGAAAGAAAGAAAGAAAGAAAGAAAGAAAGAAAAAGAAAGAAAACCTGTAAGGTGGAAACTATTTAACAAAATTAGGAAAACCTGAAAGGAACTGACTTAAGGAATTTAATACTTTTCTGTAAAGTGAATTTTGCAGGTGCTCCACCTCTACTGAAATGAATCTTGAATGTTAATGAATGGAAATATCTTAGCAGGTGTTTGAGTTTGTTTTAAACTCCATGACTGACAAAGTTTTATTTCTTTTCCTAATGGCATATTTGTACGCCTTCAGAGGCAAAAAGTATTTGAAAATACAGCTGCTGATGCTAGTGCCAATTTGAGATGATTTGATTGCTCTGTAGGTGCGTTAGCTTTGGTAGTACATTATGTGGCTCCACCTCACTCTCACGGGCTTAATAGAACTCTCTGTCCTTTTGTTGTAGTCCATGAAATAAAACAGTAATCCACAGTTCTTGAAACAAAAGTCTTTCCTCCAGTTTCAATAGGCTTTGAATTAGGTTCAAGAGTTGGCATTTGATATCCAGAAACAGCACATTTGTGTACGAGGGAGGATTTGCCACACCACCCACAGAAGGTCAAGTCTGCAAGAGCACTAATGAAGGCTTCTCAGTGTCCCTAACCCAGCTGGATCAGTGATGCAAGTCATAAAAGTTTAATTTTGATTAACTGTTACTCTTTGAAAGAAATCTGTGGAAATGGAAAATGTCTCTTTATGGATATTTCCCTACCTTGTTACAAGTTATTCGAAGGCTGATCATGGTTTTCTGGTTCTCCCTGTTGTGTCATTAGTGATAAATGCCTAGAAACATGGAATACTAAAAAGGAATTTTAATTATGGAATGTGCATAGAGAATGACAGCAAAAGTGTACTGATCAAATGTATCAGTGATTCTACAAACAGATAGAAACTAAATGCACTGCAGGAAACCAAGGATGAGGGGAGGGGGAAAGCCAGAATAGAGGGGTTATAAGGAGGAAAGGACTCCTCGGAGTTAGTATTCCCTAAGAAATGAAAACACAGGTGAAGAGAATACTTTAAATTTTTCATTACTAATCCCTGCATCTTGCAAGCCACATCCATCACCCATTATAAGAGGAAAACCAAGAGTCTTATTGCAAGAACATACCCAGAAGCGTAGTTTTGTCCCTATGTACAAAATATTATATGCAACTTCCTTATAGCTGGAGCCTTAATCACAAGATTATACTTATGGCACATTTTCTTCATAAGTTTAATTCCTTTTGGGACAGAAATTCCTTGGAAAAATGATCAGATCTTTATTATTATTTTATTTCATGTTAATCTTTTTAATAACATAGTTGTAAAAATTATTATAGTTTATTTAAAAGTTACTGGGCTATATTCCTTTTAAGTTATTTTGTCCCAAATATTAATTAATAAAACCTGTTGCCAGACAATGGGCTGAAACGATTCAAGAGCATACACTGAAAAAAAAAAGCAACTATATGTGAAAAGTCTGGTCAAGGTATCATTTCATCTTAATCCATAAAATGGGAAGCATCCAATTTTTAGAAGTCTGTGTTTGCATTGTTTATACTGCCACACTGGATAACTGCCTTTCTAAAGGATGTAATGAATATGAAATAACATTTTCTGTTTAATTTTCCTATTTACAGAAAATATTTCTGTTACAGTTACACCTTTTGGAATTCATGAATATTTTAAAAAAAGCTCTTCTCTGAGTTTCCTCACATAACTGAAATGTCTCTGCAACAAAAACACAGTAACTGGATAGTTTTATGGGCAGAAGACAGACAAACTATTTTTATTATAAAACCTAGCTAGCTGAAGTGGAGACAGTGATGACAGCACTGACACTATGATTGTCAAGTTACAGCTCAGAGGTGATTCCTCACAAAGACACTTGGAGATGGAAAAAGAATATCTGGTGCTGCAGAAAAGAGGAGGAGTAATAGGGAAGAGAAGGACAACTGAGAGGAAGATAGTTGGAGATAAAATACCCAAATCTTCTGGTAAATAAACAGTCTTCAAGTTGTGTGCAATAAAAAGTTGTACAACCCATCCTTACAAAACTCCTTCACCTTTCTATACAGTCTCTTGCACCTTCCTCTGCAGAAGCTGGTGATGTTTATGTGCTCCATTGGATGAAACAGTACAGCATATCCCTTCTCTGCTCAGAATGGTTTCAAGTTTGGCTTCCTGTTTAATGTTCTTCTAATCTACCACATATGAGTAATAGATTGCATTTGAAAAAAAAATCACCTGATTTCCTTCCAGTTTATCGCTTTATTTGTTCTGATTTTTATAAAAGAAAGTCACAGGACAACAGCTGTGTGGTCCTTTTGATAACTGGAATGAGACAGCTGCCTACTCACAGGTGCTAAAGCCCACTGTGATGATAGACTCAATTTTTTTCCCCAGC
Source organism: Empidonax traillii (assembly GCF_003031625.1). Lineage (NCBI taxonomy): Eukaryota > Metazoa > Chordata > Aves > Passeriformes > Tyrannidae > Empidonax > Empidonax traillii. The sequence goes on from NW_020955313.1 coordinate 233,090, forward strand.
GTGTATGAATGTGAAATATTCCTTATCTGATAGATTAATTTTGTATTAAACTTACAGCCCCAGTCCCCATGAAGACTGTGAGTTTAATAATTTAATGACAGGATAAGAATATATCTGATGAAAATAACACACCAAAGGAAGACAATCTCATATACTGTTAATCTGAAATGGTAAGGATTAAGATATTCATCATGTCAGCACCAATGCTGAACTCTGCTGTGCCTTCTCAGCATCTTGACCCTACCCTTTTCACTCTGCTGCCATACACCTTAGCCAAACAGACATGTATACCCTTCAACAGGAAACTCTGGACTGATCACAATGGATTTGTGTATTTGTATAAGCAACTCCATAAAACTTTAAATGTTTTGGAACTCTATTATTCAAACTATCAAACTACTAGATTGTCCCTGACACACACTTTACCTGTGCTTAACGGAATTTTCCCAAACAATTCCCCAGCCACACTTCAGGAATTAAGAGGAAATACAGACGATTTGCATAGAACTATTCTTCTCTGCCAGGTAAGAGGATTTAATAATGTAGATATGATCTCTCTGTGGCACAAGACCAGAGCCAGAGATTGGTTTCAGATATACATTAAATCACAGGTATTATTACAGCCAAAGAGAATATGTGATGTTATTCTGAATACAGATACTGATACAGACTATTTCTATGGCAAACTCACTCCTGCTGATGAGTCTTTCTGAGATCTACCAAACTGACAAACGCTGAGTGGATAGGGAGGGAACCCCGGAGCAGAGGCTTTTCCTTTCACCCCTTGTTCCGAGGGGGAGAGTGCTCTCCCCCTGGTCCCACTACCCTTCGGTGCCTCATGGCCCCCTGCAGAGAGGACGTGGGGCAGTCAGTCAGGCAGGAGAGAAGCAGGCAGAGAGAGATTTATTGTTCTGACAACAGCTTAAATAGCTTTTGGAGGGATCACAAGGTGATCATTGGGAGGTCCAGAGGTGTTACAAACCAACCAATTACAAGAAAGGGTTAACAGCCAATAGGTGAGTTTCCAGGTATCTCCTAGACATTCCAAAGGTACAGTGAAGTATTTCGGGAACAAGAAGGGTTACACAAAGAGTCACAATCACCATCTTGGGAGCATGGTCACTTTAAGCAATCATTACAAGTTTAACATACTTCTATATACCACAAGCATACTGCAACACCAAACAATTTCTCTTTTTTTTACTTTTCTTCTTATCTTGTTGCTCAGCGCTGGCCTGTGTACCAGGTGTTCCATCCTCTTTCACAGAACCACAGAATCATATAATATGCTGAGCTGAGGGGACCGACAAGGATCATCGAGTCCAACTCTTAGTCCTGCACATGAGGACAAGAGTCACAACAGGTGCCTGAAAGTCTCATCCAGACGCTTTTTCAACTCCATCAGGCTTAGTGCTCTGACAGCTACTCTGGAGAGTCTGTTCCAGCACCCAACCACCCTTTAGGTGAACAACCTTTTTCTAAAACCTCCCCTGACACAACTTCAGGTCATTCCCTTGAGTCCTGTCACTGGTCACGACAGAGAAGGGATCAGCGTCTGCCCCTCAAAAGGAGGTCTCCCCTCAATCTTCTCTTCTCCAGGCTAAGTAACCTCAGCTGCTCCTTATCTGGCTTTCCCTCAAGGCCCTTCACCATCTTTGTTGCCCTCCTTTGGACGCTATCTAATAGGTTAATATTTTTCTTATATTGTGATGCCCAAAACTGCACACAATATTCAAGGTGAGGCCACACCAGTGGAGAGCAGAGCAGGACAATCCCCTCCCTCGACCAGTTGGTGATGCTTTGCCTGATGTCCCCTAGGACACAGTTGGCCCTCCTGCCTTCCAGGGCACTGCTGACTCATATTCAGCTTTCCATTGACCAGGAACCCCAGGTCCCTTTCCATGGCACTGCTTTCCAGTCTCATTCCCCAGACTGTACGTACCTCCAGAGGTACTGCACCCATCCCAGGTGCAGAATCCAACACCTCTCGTTGTTGAACTTCACCTTGTCAGTGATTTCTCAGCCCATTAATTTATCACGGTCTCTCTGCAGGGCCTCCTTGCCTTTGAGGTAGTCAACAGCTCTTCCAGTTTGTGCCCTCTGCAGACTTGCTTAGTATCCCTTCCAGTCCTACATCCAAGTCATTTATGAAGATGTGGAAGAGCATGGGAACTTGATGCCTTAAGGTTTATAAGTATATAGATTTTAATACAGCTTTTAGCCTTTTAGTAATTTTAGGACAGAGTATTTAACTAAATATTTTTGTACCAAATTCCAAAAGATTATTTTATGTTTCTCATCAAGGATTTCAATAGATAGAGATGTTTTAGCAAGATAAAATATATCCAGACTGTACAGAGTGTACAAGAACAAGATATATCCAGTGCACTCCTTGATATAACTTTTCTCAAAGCCACTCAGAAGGCCCAGAATCCTTGAACTAGTTCCAAGCAGGACAGAAGACCTAAAGAAGAAGATGACAAATGGGATGAAAGAGTTGTCATGAGAGACCAACCACCCAGTTCGAGAAGGCAGGCCTAAGGGTGGGCCTGAGGGAGGTCCTGGAGATGGACAAAATTTCAGGATGGATGTATCCATTACATATGATAGTTAGTTAGTATTATAAAAATGTAAAAACTATAATATACGCTTATACTAAATGTATTTTATGCACCTTAAAGCATTTTAATAAAGACCTGCTCTCTACCTTACTATATTAAAATTGTATAGAGAATTTTTCTTTGATTTTAGGCAACAGCCTAAGATGGAACCCTGTAGAACTCCACTAGTTACAGGTTGCCAGTCTGATGTCAACCCCATTCACTGTTACCCTCTGTGCTTGACCTGTGAGCCAATTGCTTACACACTACATGATGTGTTTATCAGCTCTGTGCTGGACATTTTGTCCAGAGGGATTCTGTGAGAGACAGTGTAGAAAGCTTTACTGTGATCCAAAGAGATTGCATCAACTGTCTTCCCTTGATCGGGTAGATGGGTACCTTGTCATAAAAGGAAATCAGGTTCTTCCTCTTACTTCTACTGTCCTATACAAATTTTTTCATATGTCTTTCAAACTCTCATCTCAAGGTTCCATGTTCCTCAAAAAATCAGCCTTGATTTTTCTTGCCCATTTCTATCTTTTGCCCATTTGTCTCCCTCCCATTCTTTCTAAACTCCTTTATTATAATGCAAAATACAACAATTTCCTCCCTTTAATCTGCTTTGGATGTCTTCCGATCTGACTTTCTGTCTTTTTACACTGATACCATTCTCACTAGTGTTGCTAATGCCATATCCATTTCCAAAAGCCTGCCACTTCTTTGTCTTCAACATCTCCAAAGAACAATTCTTATAATCTCCATCGTTATAGCCAAACATCTTATTCAGGCCCTCATGCATGCTGCCTTGATTAGTAAAGGATTCTCCAAAATGCAGTTATTGCCCTCATCAGTCCACATAAATCACTGTTTTGGATTTCATCTTCATTTTCTGCATGTTTGAAGATCAACTCCCCTCATCAGCTCTGTTCACTGGCTTCCTGTCCAAAATATTTTTAACCTTGAGAATATCCTTGAACTCAAGGGGTTCTCTGTCAGTCTTCTTCTCTGAAGGTCTTCTTCAGGCAGACACCCTTTGTCTGTCTTATCTCCTTCTGCAGTATCTCTCCATTCCTTGTCTTGTTGGCTTCCTCTGCAAATTACGAGTGTTTTGATTCTATTGACAAACTCATTATCTCACTCTCATACACAGTATTTTAAAGGCTTGTCTGTGGCCTGTAGTAAACTAAGATGAAATTTCATTCCTTTTTTCCCTCCTACCTTTAGTAGTTCTTTTCTGCTCTGTCCTTAAACAGATTTTTATGCATGAATTTACTGAGCACTATGTTGATTGGTTCACCATCAATTACCACACCACTACCTAGAAAATGCCACTTTTTGGTATCCAAATTAAAGTACTCACAAATTTTTTTAAGTAGTCAGAGAGTTTCTGGTATATCTTTTAATTTAAATGGCAATAATGTATCTCTTTTCATTATAGTATTTGGAAATGAGATGCACAAAGCAGATGATCTCTCCAATACTACATGAGTAAGCAAACTATGTTCAGTAAATGAACAAGTGAGCTATGAAGTGAATAAGCATACTATGATCTGATACTATGTTGAATAAGCAAACTCCAGCTTCATTATTATAAAAGGGCCTATTTTTACCTTCTTGGTTTTATCTCTCTATATTTCTGATAACTGCCATAGAATCAATATTAGGAGAACAATAAATTTTGAGCTCTCTCCATATAGATGGAGAATACAAAGCTGAATATCACAACAGTATAACCCTTTTTTTTGGTATCAAAGCCAAGTTCAAGGTCCTGCACCTGAACTAGGACAATCCCAAGCACAAGTACAGACTGGGTAGAGAATGGAATTGAGAATTGCCCTGGGGAGCAGGACTTCAGGGTGTTTGTGGACAAAAAGCTCAACATAACTCAGCAATGTGCATTTGCCACCCAGAAAGTCAACCGTGTTCTGGACTGTATTAGAAGAAATGGAACCTGCAATTCAAGGTAGGTAAGTCTAAACTTCTACTCTGGAGTACTGCGCCTAGCTCTGGGGCCCTCAGCATATGAAAGATGTTTACCTGTTGACAGTCCAGTGAAGGGCTCCTAAATTTATCAGAGGACTGCAACAACTCTTCTGTGAGGACAGACTGAGAGAGGTGGGATTGTTTGGCCTGGAGAAATCTCCAGGGAGACTTTCAGTACCTACAGGGGGCCTGCAAGCAGGCTGGAGAGGAACTTTTTACAAGGGTGTGTGGTGATAGGACAAGGAGAAATTGCCTCAATCTGCAGGAGGGTAGGTTTAGGTTACGTATTAGGAAGAAATTCTTTACCATGAGGGTGGTGAGACACTGGAACAGGCTGGCCAGAGAGGCTGTAGACTACCCATCCCTAAAGGTGTTGAAGACTGAGCTGAATGAGGCTCAGAGTAACCTGGGTCTAGTGTCTCTTCGCTATCTCAGGAAAATCATTTCCGAATTTGACTACTCTTGTAGTTAGAAAGACTGTGGTGGGATTTCCCTTGCAGTTCACTTTTCTGTCATTTAATCTCAAATATTTCTTGTCTTAGATACCGTCCCTTTGTTTTGTGGAATGATCCCTATATACAGAGTCTCCTAAGTTGGCCTATGCTTCTAGCAGTATTGAGCACTTTTCTTCTTTCAAAAAACAATCCATCAGTGTATGGGTTAAAGATACTCAGAGTAATTCTATGCACAGTTCCATAGTTTGGCCAGTGCCCGAGGGGTCTGTCATATCCCTTATGTGCTGGCATTGTTTTGCTTGGCACCAAGTGCCAAAATCCCTTCAACCTTCATGCTGCCATGTGTCTGTCATTCCCAGTGCTGCAAAATCAGCTTGCTCTTCTTCATTCCAGGGCCATAGGGCCATGTCACACGTTGAAGTCCTACTGCAGGGCCATGCAAGGATGAAGAGAGCTAGCAGAGTGCTGCACTACTGACTGTGCACGTGCTCTGGGCTCTACTGATTCATGGAGTAAAACTATCTAAGCACAAGGAAAATACCTTCATTCCCCAGGGAGAGAGCATGTGTGTCAAGCAGTTCAGACCCTTGGGTCCTGACACCATTCACAGCAACTCCTGCTACCCTGCAAAGACTCTGCTTAGGTTCATGCCTCCCTGCAGCATGGTCTGCTGTGAAATTATCATCTGTCTTTTAGATTTCCAGGTGTAGAGAGAGATTTCAAAGTTCCTCCTCTAAGTGCTCTAGTGCAAATATTCAGTTCTGCCTGCACTAGTTAAGAAAGCTACATAGATACTTAATAAGCAGAAAACAAATATCCATGCCATTTCAGCCTACAGTTTGGGCCAGTTGCAATAGAAAAGGGTTAAGCTACATAAAATATGAAGCTCTCAGGAGGAGAAGATCACTTTCCTTCTCTGTGAGAGGTGTACAGAACTGGGAGGAGACTGTTTGGTTTAGCTTTGAAATGGAGAGAAGAGGGGATAAAGATTCAAATTGCCAAGGCACTGTCAGATGACACATGTACACTACAGAAGCAGCCAAAGATGTATTATGAGAAAATCTATGGGGTCATTTTTTTAAGGAGGTCTTATACCTGTGTGTTCAGGGCTGCAACGTCCACCTCACCTCTTCTGCATGTGTGTAACTAACTTGTATAATTAAAAGTCCATTTGCATTTGCAAATATATTTGTATGCAGAACTTAAACATCCTTTTTTCCTTTGGTTTCACACTCAAACTGTCAGAATCCTATTGTGTATTTAAAAGTCTGTGCTTGTGTATCTGGTTATAAAAGGGTACACTATTTAAAATATCTCTAGTCAGTATATTTTACCTCATAATAAACTAAGATTGGCAAATAAGGCTTCTTTCTTGATCCTCTACAATTTATAAAAGTTCCATGAGAAAAAAGTTTCCATCAATTATACAAGAACACCAGATCCAAGTAACCAGAGTGTTATGAGAGCATGTGGAAAACTGCAGTGCAGAAAGTCTTCATTTTTGGGGAGATTCTGCATTATAATTTTTACCACACAATACAGAATAGAGTTTTGTCATTCATCATTCACAATTCTATTCCTGTACAGAGCAACACAATAATTGTCTCAACTTTCTGAGTAGTCTCTTGATGTAGTCTCAATGAAGCTTGGAGTGAAGGAATGCAGGTAGGATGATAACCAGAATCTTAATCCATTGCTTTGAGATAAGAATGCATGATTGTGTCTCACTGGTGATGCTTAAAAGTAGAATCACAAAATTTCCCATTCCTTAACACCAGAACACTACGTAATCCAATATAATAATGTCCATGAAGCTCAATCTAGAATTTCAGGGGAAGGGTTTGTAGTCCTTTAAGAATTAACTACAGACTCTTTGCTTGCAATATAGTAGGAAAACCTTCACAAGCAGATGTCTTAGGGCCTGCTCCAGGTCTTTTCTCTTCAGCATAAATATGCTTAGTTCTCATTTCCACATGAAGGTTTAATACTGCCCTAAATATTCCTAACTAGTGGTCACCCTGACATTCACAGTTCTCATTCTCATAAGCAAATCCTCACTTTGAAGGATTTATCTCTGGAAGATACTATACTTTTTAATTCTCTATATTACGGTTCTTTAACTGATTAATCTGCTGGCTTCAATTTGCTAATTTTCCACTTTCAAACTCAGTTTATGTGTCTTGAATAATTTAATTCTAAAACATTTAAGCCAGAATACTTTTCTGTTTTCACCTTTGATTAAAGGAAAGCGTGTCTTCTTTGACAACATTAGTGTAAAAAAGTAGCTAATAGGAAGACTGCATACTCTTATTTTTCAACTCATTTTTTAAAACGTGCTTCTCTATTATAAAGTTTACTGATAAAATGTTAGCTTTGGCACACTGTATCCACTGTGGATGATGTTTTCAGGAGCTGTGCTTTATGGGTTTTATTGCTCAGTTAGATGTGTTTACTTATTAATACAACTGCCACATGTAGCCAGCTGATTTTAGTTATTATCAATATTTTTCAAGAGTTGGTTTTGATTTCATCTGTTCCTCGTAGAGTATTTAATACACTTTTATTGACAGTGAACTTGTCAATAAAGCATTAATAGCTTAAAAATACTATTCTGTTTGCATCTAATGAGGGAAAATATTTAAAAGTTTTAAAGAAATATTGCCAGATGGATGAATCTAATTAGAAACTATGAACCAGAATTACAACAGTTATGTATCAAAGGTAGATTCCCTGTAGTATTTACAAAATTGTATGATGCTTGCCAATTTTCAAACAGGAAACATAGTCTCTAACACGCTTAGGATATATCTGGCTTATATATCTGAATACATTTTAAAAATATATTCACAAGATCCTATTTCTGTCCTTGCATACTACACTAATACACCATCTGGTCCTGAACATGACATGATAACTCAATGAACATGCATTTGTGTGGTTTTGGCAGTATTGGATCTATTAATATTTCTTCCATTGCTATACAGCTCAATTCACCTTATTCCACTTGACAGCTTCTCACACCGGCATTTGAATTAAGGTACACATACAGGGAAATCATACTTTTTTCATTCTGCCAACATGAATTTTGTGGTTACAAAAAAAGAAAACTAAACCACTCCCAGGACTGGGTTAATTTCTCATAACTTTGGTGTACTTACACCTTGTTAGGTGTTTATGATCCCTTCACTGCAAATAGAGTCTGGAAGGTGATGTATATGGCTGCATGTAGATGTTTGCAAGAGAATGAGAAGAATATGTTATACTGTACTGATTTTTAAGACAAAATTCCCATCAATTATGTGATCTTAATGCCTGCCTCATAAGAAGACATCTAGTGTTAAGAGAAGTGCATCCCACTAAAAGTAAAAAATACTTTTTCTTTTTGGAAAATCTTGAAAAAAAAAAAGCTTCCAGGCAATTTTGGTTAACACTTGTTAGACAATTTAAGGGTGTTTCTGCTGTTATTAGGCCCGTTCAACAAATCTTGCAATATTTATATGCTTTGAAATATGATCTTATATCAATAACATGTTTTCATAAGAAGAAGCTTAAGAGTATTCCTTTTCTTACAGGTAAATATTGTGACCAAATCACAGGTCACAAAACACTTTTTTTTTTTTTTTTAGAACAAATAGGAAAAAAATGTTGGATTCTTTAAAAACACAATCAGAACATCACTACTCCAGCATGCATGAGAACTAGATTAGGTATATTAGCAGTTTCTGAAGCACTTAAAACTACGTCTCTTTTGCCTAGAAAATTGAACTTTCTAGAAGGAAGGTCAGTTGCCCAGGATAAAGGAAGGTGTGAAAAAAGATTTGTGAGGCAGTTTGGGTTAGAAGAACCCACTATATTTCCTGTTCTTTTTTTAAGCCCTGATGTCTATAGACAGATCAGACCACACATACAGAACACGTGTGCTGAGGCAATATATAGTCATCCCATTTAATATATAAACTATGAGAAAAAAGTTTGTACATATCATATATGACAAAGAAAACAGACAAGAAAACAAATTAAAACTTGTCTCAAATGAAGACCATTTCTACTAAGTTGAGGGCAATGGTTTTCCTATGATTTCCTGGTGTGACAATGGTTTAATTTTTTGACAGTATTATTTTCTTATTACTCTGCAAAGGAAAACTGCTATACTGTAACTACTCCTTATATAACTGTTAAATTCTTTTGTAGCTTTTTCACAGCATTCAGACTAGCAAGGAAGACACATGTTACAGTGGAGCAGCAGAACCACCCTGCTTTCTTTTACCCAATGACCACATTTGGCTTCATCTCTGCAAAAACATCAGCCTCTTCATCCTCAGTACTGCTTTTGCAGCTAATGGTAAAGGCAGACCTTTTTTCCCACAACAACTATAATCAGACACCAGCGTGTGACGGTTTTGGTCTAGGCCTTCCTGGTAACCAACTCCTAACCAAGGAAGTGGCCATGTTCCCAGTATTACATACAATTTTTACATAAACCAGGGTTTAAATAAGAAGGGAGGAGAGGACCTCACTCTCTTCTCTTCTGGTGAGGTTCAGGAGCAGTGAGTCCTTGCGCTGGTCTTGTTTATCTAGAGCCTGAGGCCTGCAGTGACCACTGGTCTGCTGTGCAGGAGGTTGGAGAGTGCTGGCCATGTCTGGCAATCTTGTTTTTTCTGAGGGATGTGATGAGATTTGTTTTACTAGTTATTTTGCTAGTTCTTGGGTTTGATTGTGTATATCTGTATATCCTGGTTTTGTTCCTTTTTGTCCCTTTCCCTTCGGGGGTGTTTAGATCCCCTTCACTGCGTACATAGTATTTTTAATTGTATATAACTGTAATATATGTAAAAATATATTTTTTTATATAATTAGATTGATTTCAGGCTCTTCAATTTTTATAGCTTTTTCCTTTGCCCTAAGAAAAGAAGGAATGTTACTGTGAGTTTGGGCATTTGGCAGGGAGCCAAGTCCGAACCATCACACAGTGAAATGTCAAGCACTAAGCAAGATTCAAAGGAAGTACATTTCTGCGTGCCCTAGAGAAGAAGTGTTCAGAGTTCATTATATACTTCTACACTGTTTACAGTTTTCAAAAGTTTCATTTAGTTCAAAAAATTGCTTGTGCCTAGAAGCATAAACTTGCTTTTTCCCATCATAAGACCTTATGCATTTTCACTAATACTCATTGTATTGCCATACAGTTACCAATTAATGAAACAGATTTCTTATTGTCCCTTTATGGCCACTTTCTTTTTGAAGATTTTATGAGATTCCTATTCAAAACTGTTCTGGAGACACAAATACACAATGTCAACTATATCAGCATCATCAGCATATCCAAGACCATCTTTGAACAACTTTGGTAATTATGCTGATTCTTTCCATTACTCTGGATTTAGCCCTGTGTCTGCTAATTATATTTATTTCAGTGTCTAGCACTTGATCAGGCAAATAGTTTTCTACAGATTTTAAATCTTCCCTGGAGCTATTTTTAAAAATTCCTTTCACATTTTCCACTTTCCATTCATCTAGTGTGAAACAGTTGAGCCCTGGTTTAACAGCTCAGTGCAATCACCTTAGGACACCTCCTGAGTGACTAAATGGTTCTTTGGTCCTGCTAGTGATAATTTCACATTTTATGAGTAAGTAGAATCATGGAATCACAGAATCAGAGGGGTTGGAAAGGACCTCTGAGATCACCAAGTCCAACCCTTGATCCACTACCACCACAGTTACTAGACTATGGCACTAAGTGCCATATCCACTCTCTTCTTAAATACCTCCAGGGACTGAGAATCCACCACCTGGTCATAGCCCATTCCAATGTCTGATTACCCTCTCTGTAAATAATTTCTTCCTAACATCTAACCTAAACGTCCCCTGGCAGAGTTTGAAACCACCCTCTTGTCTTACTGATAGTTGCCTGGGAGAAGAGACCAACCCCCACCTTGCTACAACCTCCTTTCAGGTAGTTATAGAGAGTGCTGCGGTCTCCCCTGAGCATCCTCTTCTCCAGGCTAAACAACCCCAGCTCCCTCAACCTCTCCTCATAGGGCTTGTGTTCACCAACCTGGTTGCTCTTCTCTGGACCTGCTCCAGCACTTCAATATCCTTCCTGAACTGAGGGGCCCAGAACTGGTCCAGCACTCCAGGTGAGGCCTCACCAACGCAGAGTACAGGGGAAGAATCACTTCCCTGATCCTGCTGACCACACCATCCTTGATACAAACCAGGATGCCATTGGCCTTCTTGGCCACCTGGGCGCACTGCTGGCTCATGTTTAGCCTCCAGTCAATCCAATCTCCCAGGTCCCTTTCTGCCTGGCTGCTCTTCAGTCACTCTGTCCCCACCTATAGTGCTGGTGGGGGTTGTTGTGGCCAAAGTGCAGGACCCGGCACTTGGCCTTGTTGAACCTCATCCCACTGGAATCAGCCCAACTCTCCAGTCTGTCCAGGTCCCTCTGCAGAGCCCTCCTGCCTTCTAGCTGATCGACACTCTCCCCCAGCTTGGTGTCATCTGCAAATTTACTAATGGTGGACTCAATCCCCTCATCTAAATCATCGATAAAGATGTTAAACAGGACTGGGCCCAGCACTGATTCCTGGGGGACACCACTGGTGACCGGCTGCCAACTGGATGCAGCCCCATTTACCACCACTCTCTGGGCCCAGCCCTCGAGCCAGTTCTTAACCCAGCACACAGTGCCCTTTTCCAAGCTGTGGGCTGCCAGCTTTTCCAGGAGTATATTATGGGAGATAGTGTCAAAGGCTTTGCTGACCTGTGGTCATTGTGTAATTGCATTTGGGTTGATCTGCTCCATAACCTTGCCAGGCACTGAGGTCAGGCTGATAGGCCTGTAGTTTCTTGGGTCCTCCTTCTGGCCCTTTTTGTGGATTGGCATGACATTTGCCAACTTCCAGTCGTCTGGGACCTCTCTAGTGAGCCAAGTAATCATAAATGATTTTAAAAATGTTTTAAAGGATATATCTCAGAGTTTCACTCGTAAAGAGTAGTTCAGATACAAAACTTTCTCTGTGCTTTTCCACAGGGATACTAACATAAATAATTTATTTCCTTTTCTGCTACTGCTTCTTCTTTCACACATTTAAGTGCATCAGGTTTTGAGACTCATTCAGAGGTCTTGTTCCCAATGCATTTGAAAAGGGGTTTTAGTAGTTGGTTTTAACTTACTTCCTTATCTAATTGTACCTCAAAATCTATCTGACTTCTATATTGTTACCTTTTTTTCAGAGTCAAATATATTAGAAACTTTCTATATTTCCCTTCTAAGTCTGTTGTGCCTTCTGGCCACTGTTACTGACTGCCTTTTTTATAATGTCCTGGTCCAGATCCTGTTCACTGATTGGGATTTTTTTCTTCTTTTGTAAGTTTCTGACTAGATCGGTTTCCAAGAAGTAATCAGTTCTACTGTCTAAATGCATAACTTTTTTCTTGCTATAAAAGTAGCCGGTTCATGAAGACTGAAGTTTTCCATACTATTATGTTTTCGTCTCTCTTTCAGCATGTCAGTCACCCTGTGGGCGAGTATTTCTACAAGACCATTATACTCTTATATTTAAAAATGACAGTTTTTCTAAAAATATTCTGTCATCCTTATTTATATTTTTAACTATTTGCCTTCTTTGGATAGAAACTTTTGTTAACCAGAATGTGTCAGGAAGTAACACAAAAAGTGTTGCTCCTTGGTTAATGTACTTGTTCATTCCCATTTAGTCTGACTTTATTTATTTCTTTCCTTCTTATTTTATTCTATCAGTAGCCATTTGAAAACTAAACATTGTTTACCATCTTCCTAGATTTCCTAATATTGTCTTGGGTTTGATAGGTATTTTATATTTATAAAATATATTTTATATTTAGTCTTGTGTTTGATAGTTATTTTTTGATGTGTAGCAGAACAGGACTTGTAGAAACTACTCTTCACCACCTTCCAACTATTTTTTTAAGCTCAAATCTAGAATTTTTGAATGATTTCCAGTACTTGTATCTTCATCCCTAAAGAAAGTGCCATACCAAACTTCTTTCTCTTTTTTCTTTTTCGTCTTTCTACAGTCCCCAATTCAAATAACTCTCCTATTAATATTTCAGTGTCACAACCCTCTTCCATTTTGGTTTAGATGGAGATAGGAAGAAATGTTATTTCTTCTCTTACATATCCAGCTGTACCTGTAATTTGTAAGCAGCCCCTCTTTCATGCACTGTTTCCTCAGCTATTCATCAATGTCATGCTGGTCATAGGTGTTTGATTATGAACATTTCAGACTATCCTCTCATTATGTTTAATAGTCTGTTACAGCTTGAATTAGAGACTATCTCTTCTTGTTCCTATTTCATTAGCACTCATATAGGCCACAACAAAGGCTCCTACACAACCCTATTCTTGATGTTTTGTGCAGGCTACTGCCTCAGCAGGCATATAACTAGACTGCCCACAGAGAGTGTAACTATAGTGCCCATACACCTCTGGTGTAACAGTCACAAGTGTGTATATGTTTGGCAAGAGAAATCTCTCCTCTCCCTATATCATCAATCACTGTAGACCCCATTCTCCTATTGGAAACCCTGCCAATGAAGCACTATTTTGAGGGCAGAAAAATGCAAGGCTTTTGCTTGCTGTGGAAGTCTCATTGACTTGAATGGGATAATCATAAAATCCCTGAGTTTTATCCATAAAAACTTCTTGCCAATGGTCATCACTCTTTAAGACCAAAGAGGCAAAAATAACAAGCTTCTTTACATTTCTGCTGGGAAGAAGACAAATACAACACCAAAATTAGAAGACAGAGTTGACAAGTATAATACCTTTCAGAGGCTTTACAAAAAAACTAAGATGACATTTTGACATAATAGTTAGGAGTACTTGCAGATTTCTCGTATTCCCTTCACTGTCTAGCTTTGCTGCACAGAATTTAACCTCATTCCATAACCTATTTTCAATGGCTTATGTATTGCCTATATTTTTAAGAATTTCATTCACAAAATAAATGCTGGAAAATGAGCTTTCATTCAAAAAAAAATTCATGTCTGTAGCCTTTGGACTTAAACATACCAAAATGAAAGGTTTCTTAGACTTGATAGTGGATTTTTTGTAAGAGATCTTTTCTCTCTCTCATCTCTTTTATGAAGAAAACTACTAAATTTTGTTATCTACTCACCTATTTCTCTAAGATGCCATGCAAATATGATGTATCAGGAAACTTAAGTCTGTAAGTCTTTAAAATTATCTTAGCAGGAATCTATCAAATTCTCTGTGGAAAAAAACCCCTTAATTTATAATCCAGCTAAAGAAGTTTGTGACTTTGCTTTAAAAGAGATAGAATTTGCATATATAAAAAAAGTATGTTCTCCTTTTCATTATGTGTAGCTGTTTTATTGACACTATTCTGTGTGATAAGTTCAGTGATGAAGTAAACTACTTGCTGGAACAAGAGGCTCCATACCCAAATGCAGACAAAAAAACAGTAATAAAAGCCTGTGAAAATAAAACTTCTTGAATTGTAATAAGATAAAAAATTCAAGAACTGTGTTAAAATGAAATCAATATAGAGATTTTTTTTTCCCCCTGAAGTATCTAATCACTGTGTCTAGGCACACATGCACATAGGAGAAAGAGTATGAAAAAAAATTACACTCAAATTTCACCGGAACAATCTCATTCTAACAACACATTCACTGTTTAATATTCTAGTGAGAAGGAAGATGACTGGAATTCTTAACTACTCATTTTTCAGGACTAAATTTGTTTATATTTTATAAGATATGGTCCAAGAACTGCACATTTTGTACAGTGTGTCAAAGGAGTTGGTCACAGTCTGCAGTAAGCATGTCGTAGGTTAGACCAAATTTCTGTGAGACTGTGGTGAACAACTCATCACAGTCGGAGTGTGAAGGGAAGCTGCTCACTTCACTGTCTAGCAAAAAAGGAAGGAAGAAAAGCATTCCCTCCAGAAAACTGTGGTATTTTTAAGCTTTTTTCCTGTATTTTTAGGAAACCATTATACATCTTTCTATTTGTGTGTATATATATATATATATATACATACAAAATGGACACTGTCTAGAAATTATCAGGCAAAATCCTCTTAAAGGAAACAGAGGCTAAGGATTTAAAGGTCATTACAACATTATTAAATTTGCTTTTTTATAGTAAAAATCTACTAGCTCCATACAAATACAAAAACATGCAGTTTAGGAGCAGGCATACCTTTAATGTTTCTGGCTGTTCCCTGTACTGCAGTATTGTACCAGGAAGACTGCTCCTAACTGAGAAGATCTGTGCAGATCTAGTATACATAGGGGACTCCAGTGATGTACATCTCCTGTGTATACAGAATTTTATGTTCTATATATATGTGTCACTAACATATATGTTATGATGCTGTTATTTCAGTCCTAACATTGTGTTATTGCTGTTATTTCAGTCCTAGCAGTACTGTGTATGAAACTCAGCAATCACTTCTCTCTTAGTTTTATGAAGGTTTTGGGTAGCATTTTTTCCAAGTGCTTCTTGCCTGAAATTGTACAACATGGGAGCGAATAGAGCTGATGTACTATAACTACCCATCTGAAATGATACACTTAAATATATGAGAGTACTTTCTGGGACAGAAAGTGACTCAGGAGCATCCTCAGAGTGCAAGCAATACCACTAGATCTCACAAAAGGACAGAGGGATTTTAGGGATGCATAGCCTCTTGCCTTTGAGGGTACAGAGGTGCGTGGTTCCTCTAGGAAGGGAATAGGGAGGACAGAGGTTGAGGTTTGTTCCTCAGATGAAGGAGACACAAGGACCACACAAGGGCCACAGAAGTGAGTCTGAATTGATTTTTTTACTATTGCCAAGAAGTGTGTTCATTGAGAAAGTTGTATTTGCTCCTCATTTAGGGAAAAATGCTATACCTCTTGGATGATTTACATTGACTCAGGCAAGCTCTATTTACTCCTTTGAGTTTATAAGTTCTAGGCTAATATATCCTAAAATAAGTTGTCCCCTGTACAATACGGTTCCTTGAAGTCTATGCTGAAGAATTGCCCATTAGACTTTCTGTTATGGACCTTGCCGTTAGAACACTGCATTTTCCTGGGGCTCTCTGGCTCAGCCACTTTATGCCATAAGCAGTAATTGAAAGTATTAATAAGGAGTAGGCAGAGTGATTCATCTCCCTTGGTAGCTTTTTCAACACCAAGCCAATATCAGCAGATGCAAAACTAGCCACTATAACACAGAAATGGGTTTGTTGTTTGGTTTTTTTTTAATTCCTTCTCCTGATATGCAACATGAGAAGCCCACTGCAGTGTTTAGTAAGGAGACAGGATGCTTGTTTTATGGCTACAAGCTACATTGCTGAGAGGACTCATAGCCTGAGCCTTGTCGATGTGGATGCCCTGCTCCAGAACTGGAAGCAGAGGGAAGGCAGCAGACAGAGCCCAGGGATCACCAGAGGGTACACTGGGAGGGTTTGCGTTCAGCTGTCCCTTCACCTAGACACACAAAACGTACAGTCTGATTCTTTTTCCCAAACACAGTTCTCATGGCACCAGCCTTTGTTTCTCTAACTTCACATGCCCTTCTGGGTTACCAAGACAGAGCTACTGGATGGGTCAGGAGACAGTTTCTACCTGCTCAAGCAAACCAACATACGTAACTATTGATCAGGGTACTCTTGAAGGCAGTTATGGAAATTATAACTAAATCTATCAGCGCTCTGCCATTCTAGTACTATCTAGCTCCAATAACTTCAGTCTTTACCCAGGAAAGATTCCCTACTGACTTGTGCCAAATACATAGCACTGGTCTCCATCTCTTTGGAGAAACAAAGTTAGAATATACATTTAAAATACCGGAATAAAATTTGTTTTCTCCCTTTCCCCCACCATTTTATTTTTTTTTTAATTACTGTAAAATACTGATGTGGATCACAGACAAGGATTTATTTCAGCATCTCTTTGTGTATGTCAGAATACTCACATCCTTACCCAATGAGTTTACTGTTCCAAAAATAGCGTGTATTAAATTCACAATGAATTACAGTGATTATGAAAAGCCTTTAAGGAAAACTTTGCTTAGACAAAGACTTGTATGCCTATGCATAACCAATGATAATATTTCATTCTTCACTTTAAGACATTAAAAAGTCCCTTTCTTGCTACAAGGGTGTATGTTTTCTGAAACTGTAGGAAACATGTTCCAGGGATTCTGATGAGGCATTCTGGGATTGGTAGTTCCCAATGCTGTACTCTGACATGCATGGGCAGAGTGAGCCCACTGTGGTTGGTCAGGAGAATCACATGTTGCCCAAGGGTATATAAGGGGGCTGTTTTCTTCTTTTTTGTTGGAAATCCTAACTGCTGGGTTGTGTCATTAATAAGCCATATGAAACAACGTTTTCATCTGAAACTAATGAAAAGGAGATCTCACTTCCCCGTTATCTAAAGCCACATTCCACCTTCTGTATATTACTGTTCTGTAATTTCAGAAAGGATTAACTTCGCACAACCTGTTTCACTTATATCCATATATTAACTTTCAAACTGCTATAGTATGAAATATCATGGATAACAAACCTTGAGATGTTTGGGCTGTAAATAGAAGAGCCAGCTCAACCAGAACCACAACTGTGCTGCTGGAGCCAGAACAGTAATATAGATTGTGCCTCCCTTGAATTCACTTTTAAATTTCACAAGAAAATTTGTTGATCTAATAATTTAATTCACCTGAGTAATGTTTTTTTTCAAAATTTTGCTCATTTAGATGTGATATCTTTGTGCTCCTATATTTGAGTCCTATTCTAAACAATAGCTCCAGTCAGATTCCCACAGGCGAGTGCTCCTGAAATGCATATGTTTATGACGGATACTGTTCATAAGGATTGTGTAGCAAAATCAAGAATTAACAACTCCTATTTTTTCCACATTTACATCCTCAAAATACAGCTGTTCTGTAACCCTACTAAGATATTCTCTTGCTCTTTCATACATCATTTAATGTCCCATGCACTAATTGTGACCTTCATGGGGTGGGCCATCAACACTTAGCATAAATATGTTTCTTTTCAATATTATTCTTATAAAAAACTCTTCTTTTCCCAAAGTAAGAAATCAATGCTTTTTTGATTCCTTCTTCTCTAACAGATTTTAAGAAGGAGCTCATAGCTGATATCTCTTCCAACTATCCTTATTTTCTTAAACATGCTTCTTCTTTCTGATTGTATATGTCTAAGTATCAAACATTTCACATGGGAACTGGTTGAGTTAGCAATGGAAGTTCACAACTTGTATTCACAATAACCTTATGATAGCTGTTCTAAAACAGTTTCAGATTTGTGTTACCCACTAAGTGATGATGTAATTCAGATAGTTCATAGTAAAAAAAGATGATTATGCAAAATCAGCCATTTGCTGCCCAGGCTTTCCCAGGCTTTCCCAGGCTTGGCTCCTCCTTGGAACCGATTAAGGTGAGTGAGGAGTGGGTCAGGCTCGTTAGCAAGCGCTAGGGGAGGCTATATAAGAGCCTCCAGGAGTGTGAGCAAAGGTCGCTCATGCACCCCACAGGATCAGACTAACAGGGCTGTGGCACAGCAATTTCAAGGCATTTCAAGCAGGCAGGGCACAACCAGCTCCCACTTCTTGTAGGTGAGTGTGCTTCCGGAGGGCAGATTTTGACCTATTCAGAAGTCTAGTCCAGAGCATACCCTGGGAAACAACCCTTGAAAGCAAGGGGGTTCAGGAGGGATGGATGTGCTTCAAGCAGAAAGTTTTGAGAGCACAGGAACAGGCCGTACCAGTGTGCCGAAAGGCAAGCCGGCGGGGAAGACAACCAACTTGGTTAAACAGGGAGATTCTGAAGGAAATCAGGGATAAAAAGAGAGTTTACCAACTATGGAAGAAAGGGCTGGCTACTTATGAAGAATTCAGGAAGACAGCTAGATCATGCAGACAGAAAATCAGGGATGCAAAAGCGCAATTCAAAGTTAAATTGGCCACTTCTGTTAAGGATAACAAAAAGTCCTTCTATAAATACATTAATAACAGAAGGAGGGGCAAAGAAAACCTCCATTCTTTGATGGACTTGGAGGGAAACATAGTTAATAGAGATGAGGAGAAGGCTGAGGTACTTAACACCTACTTTGCTTCAGTTTTTACCAGTAAGACAGGTGGCCCTCAAGGCAACTGGCCTCTGGAGCTGGTAGACAGAGATAGGAAACCAAATAGCCCCCTTGTATTCCGGGAGGAAATAGTTGGTGACTTACTGAATCATCTGGATCCTCACAAGTCTATGGGACCAGACGGGATCCATCCTAGGGTGATGAGGGAGCTGGCAGAAGAGCTTGCCAA
>NW_020955313.1:252826-306153 GCF_003031625.1 Empidonax traillii
CCTAGGGTGATGAGGGAGCTGGCAGAAGAGCTTGCCAAGCCGCTCTCCATCATCTTCCAACAGTCCTGGCTCACTGGGGAGGTCCCATATGATTAGAAGTTGGCAAATATCACCCCAATCCATAAAAAAGGATGCAAGGCTGACCCGGGAAACTACAGGCCTGTCAGCCTGACCTTGGTGCCTGGCAGAGTTATGGAGCAGATCATCCTGAGTGCAATCACACAGCAGCTACAGGATGGACAAGGGATCAGACCCAGCCAACATGGGTTTAGGAAGGGCAGATCCTGTCTGACCAACCTGATCTCCTTTTATGATCAGGTGACCCACCTGGTGGATGAGGGGAAGGCTGTGGATGTGTCTATCTGGACTTCAGCAAAGCCTTTGACACTGTCTCCCATAATATACTCCTGGAAAAGCTGGCAGCCCATGGCTTGGACAGGGGCACTCTGTGCTGGGTCAGGAACTGGCTGGAGGGCCGGGTCCAGAGAGTGCTGGTGAACGGGGCTGCATCCAGCTGGCAGCCGGTCACCAGTGGTGTTCCCCAGGGATCAGTGCTGGGACCAGTCCTGTTTAACATCTTTATCGATGATTTAGATGAGGGGATTGAGTCCATCATCAGCAAATTTGCAGATGACACCAAGCTGGGAGGGAGTGTCGACCTGCCGGAAGGCAGGAGGGCTCTGCAGAGGGAGCTGGATAGACTGGAGAGTTGGGCTGACTCCAATGGGATGAAGTTCAACAAGGCCAAGTGCCGGGTCCTGCACTTTGGCCACAACAACCGCCTGCAGCGCTACAGGCTGGGCACAGAGTGGCTGGAGAGCAGCCAGGCAGAAAGGGACCTGGGGGTGCTGATTGACAGGAGGCTGAACATGAGCCAGCAGTGTGCCCAGGTGGCCAAGAAGGCCAATGGCATCCTGGCCTGCATCAAGAACAGTGCGGCCAGCAGGACCAGGGAAGTGATCCTTCCCCTGTACTCTCCGTTGGTGAGGCCACACCTTGAGTATTGTGTTCAGCTCTGGGCCCCTCATTTCAGGAAGGATATTGAGGTGCTGGAGCAGGTCCAGAGAAGAGCAACCAGGTTGGTGAAGGTCCTTGAACACAAGCCCTATGAGGAGAGGTTGAGGGAGCTGGGGTTGTTTAGCCTGGAGAAGAGGATGCTCAGGGGAGACCTCATCACTCTCTATAACTACCTGAAAGGAGGTTGTAGCAAGGTGGGGGTTGGTCTCTTCTCCCAGGCAACTATCAGTAAGACAAGAGGGTGGTCTCAAACTGTGCCAGGAGAGGTTTAGGTTAGATATTAGGAAGAAATTATTTACAGAGAGGGTAATCAGACATTGGAATGGGCTATGACCAGGTGGTGGATTCTCAGTCCCTGGAGGTATTTAAGAAGAGAGTGGATGTGGCACTTAGTGCCATAGTCTGTGGTGGTAGTGGATCAAGGGTTGGACTTGGTGATCTCAGAGGTCCTTTCCAACCCCTCTGATTCTGTGATTCCATGATTCTACTTACTCATAAAATGTGAAATTATCACTAGCAGGACCAAAGAACCATACCTGAAGGGAGGTTATAGCCAGGTGGGGATTGATCTCTTCTCCCAGGCAACCAACAATAGGACAAGGGGACATGGGCTCAAGCTCTGCCAGGGGAGGTTTAGGTTAGATGTTAGGAAGAAATTCTTTACAGAGAGGGTAATCAGACATTGGAACGGCCTACCCAGAGAGGTGGTGGATTCACCATCCCTGGAGGTTTTTAAAAAGAGATTGGACGTGGCCCTTAGTGCCATGCTATGGTATTGGAGTTAGATCAGGGGTTGGACTTGATGATCTTGAAGGTCTTTTCTAACCCAAACTATTCTATGATTCTATGATTCTATGAACTGTCTGTTTTGTTGCTGTTTTTTTTCCTTTCCCACCCTCCCCCCCCACCTCCCCTTTCCCAGTGTGGGAAGGGAAGGGGAACCGAGGGTTTTTTTTGTTTTGTTTTGTTTTTTTTCCTTCGACATTGTCTTTCCCCACCCCACTCCCATGTGGCGGCATCCAGGGATCTCACAGTGCCACCTGGTGACGGGCACCGGACATTACAAGTTCTGCTCCTCCAGTGATCCAACAGCACCACCTGGTGAATGGTACAGGACATTGCAAGTTCTGCATCTCCAGTGACCTGACGGCGTCCCCTGCTGACTGTGGTTGGAATTACACCAAAGGGCGCAAAATTGAACTGTTTACTTTTCCTTTTGCCACTTTATCGGTTTGTTTTTGTGAGTATAGGAGTATTGTTTGGTTGTTTTACTTGTTTGTTTGTTTGTTTGGGTTTTTTTGTGTATCTCTGTTACTAAACACATACTTTTAATAAAGGGCTGTTATTTTTTCCTTTTTCATAATTTGTTCTTTTTCCTTCAATTGGAGCCTTTTAATTCTGGATTTATAATTGCTTAGAGAGAGAAGTTTGGGTCTTTTCTCCTAACTCATCCTCAACAAAAGACCCTTGTCTCATTTAAACTGGGACCAGTAGGATAGTCTTCCCTTGCAACTGTGAAAACACCGAAGAATTCACACATGGCCTGAACTGTTCATCTCAGATGATGGACCTAATGGACTGTGACGGTTTGGACCTGGCTCCCTGCCAAATGCCCGAAAGCTAGGACAGCAGCTCCCTTTCCCCCTCCTTTCTTCCCTTAGGTTAAAGGAGAAAGAAACTATAAAAATTAAAGAACACACAGTCAAGCTGCTTATATAAAAATATATCTATATTTACGCAAATTACAGTTATATACAGTTAAGATGCTATATACACAGTAAAAGGGGGTCCACCCCCCGCAGGGATAGGGAAAGGGGAAAAAAGGGGATGAAAGGGAACAAAAGGGACACCGAACAGGTATACTAGATCAAACTATACTAATAACTAACAAAACAGATCTCACCACGTCCCTTAGAACAGCAGGATCGGCAGTCACAGCCAGCACTCTCCAAACCTCCACGTGGCAGGACAGTGGACTCTGCAGGCCTCAGCCTTAGATAAGTGAGACCAACGCAGGGACCCACTGTTCCCAAACCTCGCCGGAAGAGAAGAGAGAGAGGTCTCTAATCTCCGACTTATTTATACTCTGGTTTACGTAAAAATTGTATGGAATACAATTGGCTGTACCTGGCTACTTCCTTGGTTACAAACTGGTCACCAGGAAGACCTAGACTAAAACCATCACATTCACCATGATTGATTCAACTATGATGAGAACTGCAACACCTTAGAAAGCATCAGACACATGAAATGTCCCATGATCCAGTATTACATCATCCAGCAGAGTACAGCTGGCGTTTCTTCCTAGCCTTTGCACGATATAAACCCCATGAAACAGGAGTTTTGTGGACTCTTTCCTACCACCACTTGGCAGATATAGTGTGTAACCACTAAGAAGACCAGAAGACAAGGACCAGTTGGATGTCATCTAAATCTATGGAGTGGTGATATCTTTTTTCTACTTAATCTTTTTCTCTGTTACTCTCTTTCTCTTCTCCCCCCATGCATTTCCCCTATATTTCTCTCTTTCTTTGAGCTCCTCATTTATTGTTAAATAAAATTCTTACTATTGACTTCAACATACGGTTTCATTTGCACCTTTATTTAGGAAGAAGCATCTCTCTAATAATTTTAATATTCAGATCATAACACTCTTCTTGTAGATGGGAGTGCCATTAGCCTTGCTCTAGTCTTATGGAATGTTCCCCGATGTCCACATCTTCTCTAAGATTATGGAGAGTAGCCTCACAATGTCATCAACCAGCTCTCTGGATACCCCTGGAGGGATACCAGGGCTCATCATACTGTAGGGGTCAAGTTCCTGTAACAGCTCATACATCAACTCTACCTTCATTGACAGCAGCTCTGTGTTTGCATCAGCATGGATTTTTGTTCTCAGCACCTGAGACCAGTGCTGATAAAGACAAAGGTGAAGAAAGTGTTGAGAATCTCCACCTTTTCAGTAACTAATTCACCTCCCCTGGTAACAGGCAGGCCAATATTTTGGAAGTTTGTTGTCCTAGATATACAAAGACAGGTGCTGTTCTTATCTAGGAAGCAATGGCAGATATACTTTTAAGCCTAAAGAAGTGAAAGATATATTTTTTATAGGTTTAATAAGATCAGTAAAATTACAGTGCAAGGACTGTGCTGATGACGGCATCACCAAATGAGTTCCTGTTGTCAGTCAAGCATCAGACAAGTCATCTCAGACCAGAGGTCCACCTGTATCTGCCCTATGCAGGTGATGGTTCTCTTCCCACCAACTTCAAAAGCAGGAATATGAGAGGGAGAGAACAAAAGTTCACACTCTGATGCATAGTCAGAGTCATTGATCTCACTGCTGCCATGTCAAATGCTGCTGGCAGTGACATAGGCATTGAAGTTGTGGGAAGTCTCCGCACTCTCCCTTGGCTAATTCCATTCAGCCTTCCTCCCACCCATTTAGACTTGCTCAGAAGGATATTCTGCAGGTGATTTGAAGACTGCAAACATTGCTGATAGACCCTTCCTCATCTGCAATGCCATCGAGAAATCCCAGGGTAGACACCTGGAATAATGCTTGGACCCACAGGGCCCCCACAGCTGCATTCTGAGAACTTATATTGTCACTGTTTAATAAGGGTCTCAGGAAATGTTACACCAAACAAGCTAGCTGTATGTACTACTCACCAATGGACTAATCATGTACCAAGAACAGATTTTTAAAGCTTTAATATAGCAGAGTATCTGTCATTGATACACAGATATTGTCAATATAGTCACATATGATAAAACTGCTATCCTTGTGCCTAAGAAATGAGACTCTGCCTAAGAAATGAGACAAAGGGAAGTGCCTATCTCTCTCCAGATAGAAGGAACACAGAGTCCTAAATAACTTTTCTGTATTGCCCTCAGACTTATAGCCAAAAGTACAAATATTAATATTTCTAAGTGTACAGGCCAAATTCTGAAAAAATAATCCTCCACCTTGGAAGTAGAAATGCTGATGTCTCATGTGCTATATATCTTGCAAAAAACCTGATGCCTTCAAACACTTTATATTTCTGCCAGCTAAGTCGCAAAAGGCAACTCAGCAGCAAGTTGTCATTTGTTAGAACACTTGTTCTATTTTCTCCTTCTGTTCACGCAAGTAATTTCCATTATCCTGGAGATGAAGATAATAAACTTCACAGTGCTCTGGACTTCCAAGCCATGCACTGTTTTACTAAATGTCTATATTCTAATCTTCTGATGTAATTAGGCATATACGTATGGGAAAACTCCTGCTCAAATTGCTTCTAGAATTTCTTCAAACTTTTGTAGTCCTTCCTGATGTTTCCATGTCTCTGACAAACTGTTGTCCTCCTTTTATTTTAAATTAGGTATAAGTCCTTCTTACATCCCATCAAATAAAACAATTCATTGTTACCAAATAAGACTTTATGCTGAGTGACATAGAGAAGTAAAGGTCAGTCTCAGAAGAAGTCATGTATGATGAAGCATCTTGAAAGGGTGAAAGAGAGCAAGATTCCTTTATACACAGAGAAAGTCTTTAACATAGTTAAAAGAAGACATCATTGTTTCTCAGTAAGGACTGTGCATGTTGTCAGTGCAGTTAATTTTAACTATATCTCTACCTGGAAGTTTTATTTATTTGTTTAAAAAAGTGCCATAAAGAAAGTCCTCAAAACCT
Source organism: Empidonax traillii (assembly GCF_003031625.1). Taxonomy (NCBI): domain Eukaryota; kingdom Metazoa; phylum Chordata; class Aves; order Passeriformes; family Tyrannidae; genus Empidonax; species Empidonax traillii. The sequence goes on from NW_020955313.1 coordinate 258,519, forward strand.
GCAAGCATCTTCATAAGTTTTATTAAATGCCTTTCGTGATTCTTCAGGAATTATTTGTCAATCAATACCATACTAAACAATGCTCATATAGAGTTCTAGTAACCTTATAATTCTTGCTCTTGTCATAGTAAGATTTAACCACTTTACCGAAAGACACAAATTTAATCAGAGACAAAATGACCAGGCCACAATATAGTGACTTGAGAGATAAAGCATTCTTTGGAAAATTTGAAGCTCAGATAGATTTTAGAAGATTTTGATCGTCAAGGGCTTAATCTGCTATAACTTTTGGAAACAATTAAGATGAAAAGTTGTGGTGTCCCAAAAGGGAAAAAAACAAAAGGGAAAAAGGCTATTGCAAGTAATACTAATTCAGGCTGATAGTGTTGAGAGACACTTTGAAATGTTTCACTATAGCTGCAGCAATTTAGGGCTGTGAGACAGAGAACTCTCAGGAATTGCACAGACACTCTGGGTGGCTGTTGCAAAGCTTTGCTAAACTGCACCCTCAGGATTTCTCTGGTCTTTTGGAGCTGGAAGTGATCCAAGTATTCCTGGTCCATGTAATCTATGCCAGAAGGAAACACAGCAGAACTCCAATCCCCTGTTCATCTAGGTTGTTCTTCCAGGAGAAATCTGTATTCATGAACAGAGTTCTGCAGTGTGCTGCAGTGGGCCTTGAGCAGGGGGTGCGTGTGCAGAGCACCCTTTGGGGCATGTGTTTCTCAAAGTAAATGTTCAGTTTGAGTGTGTCCCTTCCACAAAGCAGACACGTGTCTTCACTTCTTAGAGAAATATGTTCCTTGATACAATCATTACCTGGGAGGAGATTGAAATTGCTTTCCCCATCATTTCCAACTTTTGCTTCTTGGTGTCTGTAAACTGCTTCCTGAGCAGCCTATGGAGCAATGATCACAAAATGGCATACTTAACATTAAGTGTGGTGCTTTTTTTTCCTAGGACGTATCACACTCAGAAAATAAGTTTAATATAAGAGAGCTCTAGATACACAGGAGTTTATCTCTGCTCCTCTGATTTGACAATGGCTAATTTCAGGCTCCAGGCTGTTCTTGGTCAGCATATCTGCCCATCGTCACTCGTACAGTGCATTTCTTCATGCAAGTGTTATTTATTTGTCCTCTTCTCTGCCTTGGCAAAGGAGCCTTTTCAGAAGAATCAGGCTACAGGACAACATGTCCTGCCTGTGAGCAAGCTGCTTTATCTATATCATTGTTCTAACCTTCCTAAATATTCAGGAAAACTGATATCACACACATATATGAAGGGACTTTTACATTTGTATTTCTTAGATGTCTCTTTCAAGAAAGAGGAAAAGCTTTTACAACTCATTAAGTTACTGATGTTTGAACTCAAGCTGATACAGCCCTAGACTTGCAGTAAAGAAAGACAAATCCGCTAGTAACTAGTAGCTCCTTTATAATATGACCCTAGTTAACACTGTTTCATTACATTACATTAATAGGAAATACTGCTCATAGTGCTGGAAATTTGAATAGCATAATTATAATAACCTTGTAAACACATAAAATATATTCAAGTTGATTTCATTTAAGGTTAATTGTTGATATTATTTCCTATTTCCTTATAACTTAGCAGAGATTCAGATGTGCTGGACAGGATTTCACCAGCCTCAACCCCTCCACTAACCTCTGGCCTGAGGACAGGATTGACTATGCCTAAAATATCTCTGACAGAGAGCAGTTCAATCCCTTCTTAAAAACCTACAAAAAAGGGTGTTTTATAATGAGAATAATAGAAGCACTAAAGACGTTAAAATAACTGACATTTGTTATTTCCACTCTGACATCAAAAAGGTTTGCTCTGTCAAAATAAGAAATTAGATGGTTTCATACAGTTTGTTGTAGAGAAAGCATGAAAGATGTGCATTGCTCATTTTAATTATCTACAAATAAACAGCCTATTTGCTCCAGTACTTTTTCAGGAGCTGAAGCTAAGCCTACCATTCAGTAACTTCCATGTCCTGCTTTTCCTTTCAAAGAAAGACCTGTTATTGCCTTTTCTAGTAATGCAATATGCTCCCTGTAAACGCTTTTTATGCTTAAAAGCATAAAAAGGCCTACGACTTTATTGATTAACTCCTTAAGCACCTCAGTATTTCATCAAGCCCAGCTACTGTGTAAACATTTCATTACTAGAGGGTGAACTATTAGATTTTTCACTGGCTGTGCCATAGCTAACCTTTTAACCTTCTCAGTGTTATCTGTCAAAAACTCACTGGATTTGATGAACAGCAGAACAACTCTTTGCTGGCTCTGCCTTTTACTGACAGCATCACTTACAGATGCTTTTTCCTACAAGACATACCTTGCAAGTTTTACCTTATTCTTTGTTTCAGTCTTTCTGATTTTGCTTCTACACTTTCATTTTTATATTTCCTAATCATCCAGCAACCTGAACGACTTCCTTTTGCAGAATTCTCTTGGGTTTGAGGTCAATGAAGAGTGCAGAGTTTAATCATATCGAACTATTTTCCCTCATTGCAGCCGGAAGGTTGGCATGCCTGACTCCTTGCTGTTCAGTGGAGGAACTGCCAGTTCTCTTTCCCCTCACACCATTTTTCCAGAAAATGTAGAAATTCTCTGAAGTTTGATTTGGAGAGATGCAATAATATAAATTAATGCTTCAGAGCTGCCAAAGTAAGGAAAGACCATCTCCTCACTTTTCATCTGCCTTTCCTCTAGCCGTACACTCTCATTATGGATCTCATGCCAGCTCTGGCAGCCATTCAACCCTGAAGTGTTAAACTAGCCAGCAGGAAAACTGAACAGTTTTCTGAGGTTTTACTGAGTTGAACTGACTCATGAGGGAATTTTATATTTGCCTGAAGGAGCAGGACTAGAGGGAAGGGAGTGTGGGAAGGAAATCACTGCAGGGCACAACACATGTTGGGAGGGGAGAAATGTAAGAAGACAGTCATTATACCATTGTCAGAGTGACACAGTACAGATTAGGCAGAATTGAAATACTTTAACTTTTTAAATGAGACAGTTGTTATAAGCATAGCGTGGGTAATCTGCATCTGTTTCCTATTTTTACCTTGTCTGACTGATGGAAATCAGTCTTAAAAATTTGCACTTAATCATCTGCAATTATGCTTCTGTGAGCCTCAAGTCTAATATCTAAAATTATTGTTTGCTCTTCTACAATAGGGTTCATCAATAAAGCCAGTGTTACATTCTTTGCTTTCCTCAATAATAGCAAGTATTACTGATAACTTCTGAGAAGAAGTCATCAGGAGGAAATAAGACAATTTTTTTAATTATTCCACATGAAGGAAATTAATTACTGTATTCTTTTCAAGGCATTGAAAGTGACACTGTACAACACTATGCCTTCGTTTGTACCACCAAAAAATTGCAGAATGAAAAATTTTGAATTCAAATGCTGATTAGGCCATATAAAAAAAAAAGCCAGCAAAATTAATCTCTTTTAATATCTGTCATGTTTCTAACAGAATTTATGACTATTGAATCTATTGAACACTATGAATTAGTTCTGCAAATCAGAAAATCCAAAGATAAATATGTTCACTTTAAGGCAATCGCATCACCGAAATATAAACAGACCAGGGGAAAAAAGGATGATTCTTTTTTACTCAGAACACAGTGAATAATATAAAGATGAAACATTATTTTGAATGTGAGACAACCCTTATTTTCTCAGAAGAGTTTCTCCTAAAAGCAGTGCTAAGACTGTCCCCTGGTGTATGTTAGGGTAGATATACTGTGTCCGTTGGAAATGTGACTTATATGCTGTGCCACTGTCCTAAATTATTTTAAGCTCTATGTTTATCTCAACCTTGTAAATATACCTCTGATTACAAACATACTTGGTTATATCTTACATATAACTTAAATAAAGGAGTTTCTGTTTGTATATGAAAAGCAGAGGGATAAAAACATCCCTTTCATTATCCATATATGGAATTTAGGCCTCCTCTGTGATAATGAATGAAAAATAATACAACCTCACAACCTTAAACAGGCTGTCTCAGAATAACTCTAAGTATAACATTAACAGCAACACTTGCTTATAAGGGATTCTGTCAAGAGTTACAATACTGTGGTGGGTAACAAATTAATACATGAATGGAGAAAACAGATTAAAATATCATTTTAAGCAGTCTTAGACTTAAAGGAAACTAGTTTACTGGTGTAGAACAGTATCATTAAAAAGAAAATTCTTGGACTTTTCTTAAATGTTCAACTGTTCATCAAAAAGTTGAACACTGTTATGTAAATACAACCCAGAGAAGAAAAACAATACAAAAAATAACTAACCAACCAAACTTTGTCCCTGGAGATCTGCAAGTGAGTCAAAAAGGCCTCCTCCTGAGATCTGTGTCTGGGATCTTGCTCTGTGATGAGGCTGAAAGAGATATTAATTTATTTTTAATAGTCATTGAACTCACTTGTTAGAACCAAACAGGTCTAAACAATACAGCAGTTCCTCTCACTTACAAACACCAAAGTCAGACTTTGAATCTGTAATATAAAAGCAAAAGAAGACTTGAATTTATAAATAAGTCCATCCAATTTGACCTGCCTTCACATTCAAAGGAACTCATCTGTGATTATATGTGTGTAATCTGCAGATGTTATGACAGTCTATCCAGTATAAGCTAAATAATATTGTCTCAAATTTATAGGATTATTCTTTAAAATGAAAAAAAAAATAAAGCTTACAATCTATCATGAAAATATAAAGGAACCTTGTAACAAATTATATATGGCTATATATAGCTCTGGAACTTTATGTATTATCTAATAAAGGAAGCTGGAACGTAAAAATTCCATAGTGGATTTCTTGAACCTTCCATTACAGGCATCCTTTTTTCTTCTGGTTTGTTTGTCATTATTGTACTGTCAAAAGAGCAATGTCTTTGAAGTGAAACTAGAAATTCAAATAAAGTTTGCACAAGTGATGTTTTCTGACGAGATACTGATCTGCTCAATCTGAGGTGGCATATAAAGGAAAAAAATTAGATTTAAATTTTACCAGGGACACCTAATCCTATTTTACATAGAAACTTGGACAGTGGTTTGTGTTACTTGTGTTTTGATGAGAAGAAAGTCTAGAGATAACAAAAATACCAAGTGCAGCAAAGGTTTTTCCATTTAGAAATTTTTGTAATAAAGAAAACCGCCAGAAGGATGAAGCACCATTATCCTAACAATTTCAGCTTCTGACAGAAACATCAAAGAAGAATTGAAATACAGTAAGGACTGCTGCCTAGGAAGAAAAGAAGTAGAATATGTACCACAATGTTAATATATACATCCCTAGAACATGAATAAAACAATAAGACAAATAAGGACCATAAGTTTTCCTTGGATATATTTTAGACTTTCTCTTGTGACAATGATAATGATATATATTTTGTACACTCTGTCTACCTTATTCCCTGAAGAATTCATCATTTACCAATTAACCAAAAACTGTTTAAGGATGTACTGTTAAGGAAACAAGAGATTTTTCTCCCTTTGTGTGTTAATTCTTCTCTATGCATTTCAGTGATCCTCTGATCACTACAACAAATTTTTCTTGCTAATATCTTTTCAAAAACAAGGGAGTCTGTAAAACTCAACAGTCTTATTCAGGTGAAAATCTTCTTTTATTTATCCCAGAGATCCAGCAAAAATACTTTAAATTTCTAAAATCTTCACACAGAAAGAATGCTTCATACACTGTTGTCAGCAGCAATCAACCATTAAGAAAATAAGTCCTCAAGCAATGGTCAGTCAAAATAATATTTCAAGTTTCAGGAAAGGTTTGGTGTCATAAGGCTGAGACAGCTGAATAGAAGAGGTTGCTGCTATTAGATTTTGAACTAAAAAAAAAAACCTACACTTGTGTATAATAATCTTTTCCTTTATACTATCAAAGCAAATTCAGCATGGCCTAAAAGAACTTCGCAGTGACGCTGTCAGGGCAGCCAGTACATGATGTAGCACTTGCACTAATTCTTGTTTATGCAGGGACTGTAGCCCTTTAGTCCCAGAAGCTCACACCCCCACTCAATGCATTAAAGAACCTAATATCCTAATTAAATCTGGCATCTGAGTGTAATTTATTTTTCGAACATATAGAAAAGAGGCGGATTGTCAGAATAGTAAGGCTAGCTGGTTGTTACCTTTCAGTCTGGAAACATAATTTTTGCACTTCAGGCAGGATACTTGAAAGAAATTTGTTGGTCATTATTGCCACAGGAAGCTTAGCTCCTGTGCCACAGAATATCAAAACAGTTAATCCAACCAGGAAGTCATGAAGTAGCAGAATATGTTTGGAGGAGACCTAGGCAGTGTCAATTACTTATCAAATTCAGCATGCTTTTAAAGATGTTGCATATTGTATGGGGGTAGGACATCTCCAGTTATTTAAGGTCAGAGAGTCACTTAGCAATTTTTATGCTAATAATTTCCATAGATGTTTGTCATTACTGATCTCAGATATTCTCAAATGTGACTTGAATTTTGGTATGAGATTGCTTGCATGTCGCCTGAGTTTAGATATAAATAACATATTGCTCTTTATAATTTACAATATTACGAATTAAAATCTATTTTAATGTGGCTCCTAGTAAAAAGAGATTGATACCAGAACCCAGAAAGTAGAAACAGAAAGGAGATGGTTAGTTCCCATCTGAAGATCTACTGAAGTGATCCATGACAGCATACCTCTTGATGGGTTTGCGTGGGATTGCGTGGCTTGTTGTTTTTGCTGCTTTTGTTTCTTGAACTGTGTCAGGTCTGGCCTCACTTGTCATCTTGTACACAGCAGTATTATCTAGGATAAAATGACTCCACTAAGGGATTTAGACAGGCTGGTTTGATGGGATGAAGTCAGTTGTATGAGGTTTCATAAGGCCAAGTGCCAGGTCCTGCCCTTGGTTGGCAATAACTCCAGGCAGCGCTACAGACTGGGAGAAGAGTGGCTGGAAAACTGCCTGCCAGAAAAGGACCTGGGGGTGCTAGTAGACAATAGCTGGACATGAGCCAGCAGTGTGCCCAGGCGGCCAAGAAGGCCAAGAGCATCCTGGCTTGGATCAGCAACAGTGTGACCAGCATGACCAGGGCAGTGATTGTCCCTCTGTACTCAGCACTGATGAGGCTGCACCTCGAGTACTGAGTTCTGAGCCTCTTACTACAGTGAAGACACTGAAGTGCTGGAGCAAGTCCAGAGAAGAGAACTGGAGTTGGTGAAGGGTCTAGAAGGCAAGTCATATGAGGAGTAGCTGAGGGATCTGGGGTTATTTACCCTGGAGGAAAGGAGGCTCAGGTAAGACCTTATCATTCTCTGCAACTACCTGAAAGGAGGTTGCAGCCAGGCGGGGATTGGTCTCTCCTCCCAGGCAGCTTGTGACAGGATGAGAGGAAACGGCCTTAAGATCTGCTAGGGGAGGTTCAGCTTAGATATCAGGAAGAATTTCTTCATAGACAGGGTTGTCAAGCTTTGAACTCCCCAGGGAGGTGAAGAAGTCACCAATCCCCAGAGATCTTCAAGAAATGACTGGGCATGGCACTTAGTGCCACAGCCTAGTTGAAAAGGTGGTGATCAAAGGTTGGACTTGGTGATCTCAGAGGTCTTTTCCAACCCAAATGATTTGTAATTTTGTGATCTTTAAGCACAAATTGAGCAACAGGGTCATCTCTCCAGAATAACAGGTTGCATCTTTCTGCATTTTCTGGGGCTGTTGCAAAAAAGTAATCACTGCAGCAGAACCACAAGTATAAGGCTACCATCAGATTCTGCAAGATGGTAGGGTGGGGCTATCAAACCAGCAGTTTAACTATATCTCAGGATATATCCTCTTGCATATCAAGAATATAGTCTCTTGTATCTCAAAAGAATATCCTCAAAAAGGAAAGTGAAAATATATCACTGTCAGCACCAACAGGGTACAAAAATGTACATACAAATCTGCATATGATCCACAAGAGAAACTCCAGAGACATGAGAAGGACTAGTCAGCTGGTGTCCTTTGTCCCCTGTACTCTGCAGATCCTAGCCTGACATCCAGTCACCAAGTGCCTGACTGCTGGTGGGATGGGTTGAACACTCCAGCCTCAGCACCTGACTGCAGGATTTACCCTCCTGTAAGGTCTTGATAAAGTTAAAGAGCTCAGTTGGGACACACATTAAGGTTTGGCAGAACAAAAGACTAGACCCACGCTAGAGATCAGAAGCAGGGTGTTAAGAGGTTGTCACACAAACTTGTGCTAGTCTCAAATCAAAAAAGAGACCAATTTGCCTATACTACAGGCATGCCCTCTCCATTATTCAGCATGGAAAAGCTTGAAAGGAATAGTCAAGGAGGTTTTACCATGCTCCATTTGACCATTGCTACACTATTATCTTGATAAATTATTTCAGTAAATATAAAACCAGTATTTACCTTGCAAGTAATTTTCCTTTTGTAATTATGTTGCTGCCTACCATTTTCAGCAGAGAAGGAAAGAAGAAAGCACATACAGCAGGTATAATTAATCTTAAAACCTGAAGATCTGTAAGAGAAAAAAATCATTCACAAAATATCATTGAAGTACTGTCCTCAGGTTAAAGGAGACACCAAGAGCTTAAAAGAACATTGAAACAGAGCTCACATTAGCAGAGATAAAAATGATTATCCATGATAAGGAGAAAAGAAGACAAGATTGTTGGCATCTTCTTAAAAATCAAACTGATATTGCTGAAAATGAAAATGATCCAAGGAAAACTAACAATTTTATTAATATGAATACATCTAATATGGACAAGAAAGATGATAGAAAGTTGTCAGACCATATGGCATAAATGGAAATGTTCAGTTTCATTACAGTTGATGTAAAATTGATCCAAATACTAAAATTTAATTGAAAATAATAATAATTGTGAAATAGGACGTAGTATGCCAGGTCAGCTCTAACACAGTGGTAGTTCAAATCTGAGGAACTGAGGACATGATGGAAAGCAGCCTTTTTGTGACAGTATCACAATCAAAGGATATGATGTCTTAAAATCACATATGCCATCCTGGTTTTACTCTGGTCCATAATGCTGCCTTCTTACTTAGACCACCACCTTCTGTAACTGTTGTAGCCTTCCATGTCCTGTCCAGCTGGGAAGTAAAAAAATCAGGTTCAAATGCACATCCCAGTTCAGGTGGAACAGACTGAATCTCAACCTGCTGTCAACCACCAAACAATAAGGCAAATAACACATTTCTACACCAAAAATTACAGATCAAAGGTAACCAAGTGATATGTACTGGAGACCTATTTCAGAATACAACTGATTTAATCATTCCAGCACTTTGACTAGTATAAATGCAACAGCCTAAAAAGCCTGGGAAAGGGAAGCCTGAGCAAATAAGTCTTTCAACTGCCTGGAATTGTCTGTCACTTCTGAAAGAAATGCATCTGAGAAGCAAAACATAATAAACCATGTGCCTCTGGAGGGTCTGTCAATAGCAACAGTGGTAGTGCCATTTGTGATGATGTTTATTGTAGGGAAGTTACAACTGAATGTCAAAAGATCAAAATCTTCTCTTCATTTGAATGAGTACTGAAAAGGTTGGGTGACTGTTGGGGCGCAAGAGTCCACAAAATGTGTTTGACATTTCGTGAGAATGGACTTTAAACAGAAAATATAAAACACTGAAACTTTTTCCTTGAACAGTTTAGTTGAAAGCACCAGCAGGAATCCACTGGTGACATATCAACATTTCAGCAGTTAGTGACAATCAGAGCCAGCAATTCTAATAATTCCTATAAGTAATATTTTTTTTTGCATTATTGCGAAGTAGGTGCAGAATCCCACTCACAAGGCAATATATAAGAGTAATGGAAAAGAAATGCATACTTAATTTTAAAATACCATGTTTGTTCTTCTTTTACTTGCCTGAGACATTTCAATATTTAGTTTCTTTGCTTTTTTTTCCTGGTTTGAATCTCAAAAGGATAAATCAGTATGATATATGGTTCTCTTTTACTGTCTTTCCCTGAAGGGTGCATGAGAATGGAGAGGAGCTCTGGCAGGAATTCTGCCCTGATAGCCAGCAATTGTACATAAGTTTGGAGAACAACTGCAAGAAATTTGAGGATTGCTTTAAGAGCTACCCAGATAGAAGGGAAAACCATAAGTCATAAGTAAATAAGCAACTAAGTAAATGTAAAAGAAAATAAATATTTTAATGTTATAATATATAATAATGGAATATATTCCTAAAACAACAGTAGTAGATCAATACATCTGAGAAGCAAACATGTCATGCTGTGTGTTAGTGAGATACAATTATATAGTCTGTGAAAAAAAGAGAAAAAATTATCAGGCTGGTTGTACAGTACATATTTGCAATAAAGTAGGAATTATAGAGTATAAGTGCTCATAAAATTTCTTCATGACAAAAAATTGTTATAATGATTCTGACTCACTTTCCATTAAAAAATAAATTAAAAAAAGGAGAACATTCAGGGAAGATGTGGGAAGTGAGAAAGATTCAAGGGCACCTCCACTGAAGTATAAGCAACCAAGTGCAAAGGCAGACACCTTGGTATGGTGTGGTGTGGTGTGGTGTGGTGTGGTGTGGTGTGGTGTGGTGTGGTGTGGTGTGTGGTCTGGTCTGGTCTGGTCTGGTCTGGTCTGGTCTGGTCTGGTCTGGTCTGGTCTGGTATGGTATGGTATGGTATGGTATGGTATGGTATGCCAAGAAAATCCATATGGTATGGGATTTGGTATGCCTAGAAAATCTGAAGACTTGTACAGTACTTAGGGGTCTGGTCACTGACATCACTGAATTTACATTAAGTTATTCAGACACTTGGAAAATGTCTTTGCAGACTGCAGATGATGGTGAGATAAGGAAGACACTTTTAGAATCTCCCAGCATAGAAATCATGACATGTTGTATGAACAAGGCTCAAATGTACCTTATAGTTTTATGTCAGCTAACTCCTCAGCTGATATCTGGAAGTAGAGATTAAGTATTACTACTATAAAATATGGTCTCGTGAAAATTCTGTGTTACAAAATGGTTCTTTCATTTCTTCTTCAAAAAGACTTAATTTTAATTATCTTTATATTTCAGTCCCTCCAAATGATTTTTTCATTGTGCTTCTAAAGTAAAATAATATCTGTCAAAGCCAACCTGAGTTTTCAACTTCAAAAAATCCAGGATGCAGTCTCTGCATTTTTATAAGTTTGTAACAGTGTTCTTTAAAAGTTCACTTTGTAACTAAATGGGCTTCATCATTGACATTTGATTGCATTTGGATGGGTACCACTAAGACTGGAAAAAAGAGCTACGTTCTGCTTCAGCTCCAGGCACAGTTCTGTTCATGGTAGCAGCCAGCTCTGGTCTGGTTGACAGCATTGGGTTCATCTCCATACAGATATAATGAAGTAAAAGGAAGAAAGGAAGAAAATTTGCCTGATAATCTGTTCCTGTGCTTCTAGGAGTAAAACAGACACAAAATTCTAAAAGGCATAGAAACTGGCCCAAATTCTATCTCGTGTCCTATGTTTGTATGGACCAGCTGTCACTTTCCCAAGTCACAGCAGTTTGCAACACTGAAAACACAAGTACTGGTCATTAGACTTCTCCAGTACTTTCAGTGATTTCTCCTCAGTTCAGCAGATCTCCACGGACTTCACTGATGGGTCTTCCTATTGCTTCTCTAAAATATCTCAATTTCTTCATGCTTTTCCTCATGCTAAAAGTTCAGATTTTGTTGTTTCTTTAATGAAGAGGCCAAAGCTAAAGCAAGGCCTACCTTAGCCCCAGCTGCATCATCTTCATGGGAGTGCAAGCCCTCTCTCCTGATACCGAAAGGCTTTCCCACTTTCCATCATACTCTTTTTTTTTTTTTTTTTTTTGAAGTGTGCTTACAGTGATGTTCAGTGACTGATAGATGACTTGTCCTCTTCACTTGATTTAAGTATTTGGGCAGATAAATTCATACTTCTAGAGTGCCTGAAGCAGAGGAGGACACAGATGCCAGTCATCTGCTTGGCGACATTCTCACTTAGGTATATAGCCTTTTCTTCTCTGGAAACTTACCAAGGCTGTTTAGTGTATATTGATTTTTTATTGCACACTATGTCTGTGTTTTAATGTACAGAAAGACTCATATCCTTTTCTTCTCCTTCAGCTACCTCCATCTGTCCCGGAAATTGTGCCAACACAGGACAATAGTCAGTGAGCCTCAGTACTGAAGCCAAAGTGCTTGAAACAGCTGGAGAAACTGCATGCTTGAACATCCACTGCTGGTAGCCCTGAGGGAGAAAAAGGCCAGGAGAGTCTCCTAGAGAATACTGCGCTACAAATATGCCCACATCTATTTATTTTAATTAAGTAAGGACACTATATTCTTTTAGTCTGTATAATGGCACTCTGGCATTCTTCTGAAGCAGTAACATGATTTAGACTCAGTGTAAGACTTAATAAATCAGTGACAGACTGCAGCACAAAAGCGACTGCACCCAGTGCATGCCTATGTAAATCCCGTGAGAATCTGCGATAATTTTTAGAAAAATCTTCTCTATGTTGAGGGGGGTTTGTGCAATGATTCCATTGCTCTAGTGAAATTTGACTGAACTTGATGAAATCTGGGCGGGGATGCTTCAGTTCAGTCATCCAATGAGCTGTGTGTGCTCTTTCTCCCCCTCATATCAACACCCCTGTGCTATGACTGGGGTAGAATAATTAGTGTGTGCCCCATTTTTTACTAATGAGAGCGCTATGGAATCTTTTATGTAGTGTATGTCAAAAAACATGTTCCCTCCAGATGCTGTTAGATGCTGTACTCCAATTGTGTCAAACTGCCATTAAATATTGAAGTGCCTAATTGTGAAAAATAAAATCAGCCATTTCCCACCTTTTGAATAGATATAGAGTCTTCTCTAGTGCTACTGTCTCAGGTCTATACTAGAAAGAGACTTTTACTGTGTCTTTCCCTTCTAATAGCAATTGCAGGACATGGTTTGAATTCAACAGTGCTGGTGAAACCTTGGTTGCTACAAAAACAACTCAGAATTGAAGTAAGAGAAACCCTTATATTCTGCTTGCACTAATTGGTATATATCCTTCAAAACACAACTGAAGAGGTTTCAGTGATCTCATAACATATTATATAAGGCTGAAACTATATTCTCTGTTACTCTAATACATTATCTCATTAAAAAACAAAAGGCATGTATGGAAAAATTTTATCATGGATCATCTGTCTGTATATTGAGATGCAACCTAGTTGAAGCAATCTGAAAGCTTGTTTCCTTGAGCTCTGGAAGCCTTTAATTTTTCTTCTTGAAGCACTGCATATCATTATTAGTGGCATAGTCCCATAAACTTAGCTTTCAAGCTTGGGATAGAAATCCCATGGAACAATCTTAGCTCTTCCTCCCTTCTTCCTATGGGTCCACAGGTGAATTTTGCAACAGGTTCTGAATTTTCAGAGCAGATGCAAAAACTTTGGTCACTGAAAAACCAAATCTGTGCAATTTTGCAATTGCACGGCTTGTGTAGTTTCATAATGGATGTTTGCACATGATAAACTTTCTGAACTCTTCACTAAGAAGCTATGAAACACTTTGTGGGTCTGTGGTGAGGGCAAGGACCTCGGCCCCAGCAGAGCCTTCTTCCACCCTCCCTACATGTGGACACTGGTAGTACTGCACAGCTGTCCTGTCCCTCAGCTGGGCACTGCTGCACAGAGCATTGTTCAGGGGAGCAATGCAAAGCTGTAGTAAGTTCATTTTGCAGCCGCAAGACAGAACAGAAGGATAATAACCATGACAAGACAGTCACTGGCCCCAAAACTGTTTTACTAGGGCATAAGCATTGATTTCAGATTTGGCAGCTTATAGTCAGCATCATAAGTTATGCTATGACAGATTTGCTACCAAAAAAGGACAGACTTGCCCCACTTTTGTACATTCTTTGCCTCCTTTGTGCTGGTATTAGCGAACTTACAGTCATATGTTCAGACAGACCAGAAAATATTATTTTGATTAGTCCTCTTAACTCATGTAAAGAAAACAGAACAGTGCAAAGCTGATGCTATAAATACATTGGAAGATTATGACAGGATAAATAAATACATTGGTTTGGTGTATAAAATGTAAGAAACTGGAATGTCAGTACTTTGAAAAATACCTTTTTTCAGAATAACTTATCCACAGCCCTGTTACAAAACTCTGTTACAGCCACAGCCCTGTTGTCAGCATCAACAGAAAACCTTACGTCAATAAAAATGGACAAGAGCTTAAAACTACAATGAAGCTCATGTTTACAAACTAGGCTAAGGATAATCTCATTATTAAAACTATTGCTTAGCTTTCTGCCTTGCCAGTGCAAGAAAGCATTACATTGCTATTTGCAAGGAGTCAGTAGAAAAATTTATTCCATATGGTAACTGTATCTAATTACCTAATCAACAGTGCAGAGCGCAAGGATCTTCAATAACTCATTTATCTCATTTCTCACAATTGTTATCCTAAGCTTTTTGAAAAGACTTCCAGTGAAGAATAATCCACAGTATTCCAGCCAGTCAGTCAATCCTGTCCAAAGTCCAGGATGAGAGAGGACTGCATCATAACGGAATGGTCCAACAATGTAAACCCTGACAAAAAGCTTGCAGGGTTCTTAGCTGGCAAATTCCTCTGACATCAGATAGACTTTCTAGTAGACATCTACTGGTCTTTCACACCACTTTATTTCTCAAGGCTGTATACTATTCTACCTTTGAGAATAATGACCATTCTCTCAATATGCGTTATATACTTTGCTTTATGTCCTTAAAGATGCAGCAGTACAGACAAAATGAGGTTTTCTCCAGTTCTATTAGAGTTTTCTCTTCAATGCAAACATTTTTCAATCTTTTTCTACCACTTAATCAACTTTTTTCTACTATGTTTTTGACATATATGCAAAACTTAGTGGGCAAAAGTAGCTGTAAAACTGAGGAGTATGAACTATAGAAAACTGAAACCCCAATTTAACAGATCAAAAAATACTCTCATTATACCTGAGAAGAAAAATTATTAAAAAGACATTATTACATATATGAACCTAATAAAATTACATTAGTTTTTTGTTGCAATCTAAATGCTCAGTTGTATTCCCCAGCTTCTAGGAAATACTCAGTTTGACTCAATAGTCAATTTATTGGGTCACATTAATAGTCACCTTATTGGTTCACAACAATAGAAAACACTGGACTTTATTAGGAAAAAGTGCCTTTTAGTAATTTGGTATTCAGGTTTGCCTTTTTCTTTCTTAACAGGAGATATGCTCTCTTTACCTAACAGTAAAGAGTTGCATGGCAATAATTAGCTATTCTACAAATTCAACTGTTCTGTTAACATATCTTGACACCTAATACTGCAAATCACCTGAGAAAACAGTCTTGCTGAGACTGCATATTTAATGAGAAAGAGTTAAAAAGAAACTACATCATTTTTTGAGAATGATAATGAAATGTGAGACTATTCAGAAAAATTTTCTTTATTGTTAGGGCTTCAGTGTCTCCATTATTATGCTTGGGAAAGTATTTAATCATTACATATGATTCAAATGTTAAAGATAACCAAGTATTTCAGGCTGAGGTCTCCAAAACCAGAGAACTTGATCAGTTGATAGTGAAAAATAGACAGAGCTTATTCTGATGCAAAATTTAACTTACTGTTTCTGACATGCATATTGTTTTGCTAGAGAACATTGAAGCATATTGGGGAAAAAAATCACCAAATTGATTAAAAAAAAAAAAAAAAAGAAAAGAAATAAACCCCAAACTTTTTAAAAAAGGCTTTTCCTTTTTTAAGGCCTTGTGAGGCCTCACACTTCCTGCAATGCAACCTAAAGAAGCTGTTGGAAAGTGCTTCTGCCACAATTGTGACATTGGATTTATTGCACAATTGTCAGAAACACTATGTATGCAGGGCCTGAACACTTGTCCCCATGGCCATGAACAGCATTTGTCTTGATGCCATTTTGGAACTGACAGATCCAGGAGATCATAGGGAGTACAGTGGGATGGGAGAGGATGCCCAAGGGCTATCAGAAATATGGAAAATCAGGAGAGGAAAGATGTTGCTACCTGTAATCTCAGGAGGTTGTCTCCATGCTATTGAGATCTTAGGCAAATTTAGATCAGCAGAAGATTTCCTTGATCAGCTCAGTTACATTATGCTTCTTTCCTTAAATGGGGTATTTTTATCTGCCTGGTATGTTCCTTTGCAGTGCTATAATTAAGAAAACATTACAGGGAATTTCACTTCTTCAGGAAACATTAGTTAGTAGGATGGAGCAAAATTCCTAATAATGTTACTGAAACAATTATGAAAAATACTTTACTAGAAACATAGAAATGAGCTTATAGAAATGTTTTGTGCTAATAATGCTATGTTTGTTGAAAAATGTTAATTATATTCCCTTATAAAAGATAAGATTGAAATAACAACATTATAAAGGCACAAAAGATGACAGGAAAATTAACCTGAAATATCTGATTTTAATTCAAAGTGGTTCAAAATAAAGACTTCCTTAGAAAAAGACTGAATTTGCTGACACATCTTTGAACAGCTCACATTTGAAAATTAATAGGTGAATCTGACTTAAAATTTCAGAATGTACCAAGTTTTACAAACATACTTTACTAATAATGCTGTTGCAATGCAGCAAATTCATAGTCATACACAAGAACAACACTTATATTATCAAGTAAAGGAAATATATAAGCCTGAAAACTACACAAACATCAGTCTGTCAAAGAAATTTAGGCCACTTTTCCATCCTATGGGCTATATCAAAGCAAAATCTTCCAGACATTTTCATCATTAAGTAGTTCATAGAGTTAACGTGTACATTAACTCTACATTAAAACATATGATTAGTGGAAAAATTATCTTGATTTCAATAAGATACATTTTCTTTTTAAATTCCAATTTTAACATAAAAAGTCTTGTTAATTACAATACACATTTTTTAAGAACTAGAAGTTCTCCATTCCCTAACAATTCCTAATCAATTTCTGTGGAGATCCATGAGCAAGTGTTAATATTTTGGCTGCTTAATTCTAACTGTCCTGATAAGTTTTATCATCTCCTGGGATCCAGACACGGGAGCTTATTAAATAAGCTTCTTGTTGAAGATGGTTATAAATGCCACAGTTCCCTGTTTGTCAATAGTGGTAGATATTGCAGCACTTAATAAATTGGGAAAGGATGTGCCAAGTTGAGGTTTAGTAAAGGATTAACATGTACCTGAAGTGAGTTATCTTTTGAAGTCTTGTCAAAATGAAAAAAAATACTCCTATATTTTAAAGTGTCAGCAAAAAGGTGCCAGCATACATCAAGAAAAATTATGTTTGCTAAAAAAACTAAATATCTAAAATCACTGTGTCACAAATAGTTATTGATGTGCTTAAAAATATGTCTATTAAGAAGTGCAGTCAAATGAGTGCAATGATTTGCACGCTTGAGATTAAACAAGGAGAAATAAATAATATTTTTTCTGGTCTGTGGTGCAATGGTCTTTGGATGACCTGCTGATTGAGTGGATGACCTGGTGATTGAGTTAATGTTTCAGGGAGATCAAGCACATTACACTTACAATCAGTAAACACAGAACTAATTAGTCTGGCCAGCCAACATGCTTCAATAAAGTAAGGACAAGTTACACCAAGACTGTCTCTCAGTCCTTGTCAGAAGGCCCCAGTGGCAGGAGTCTGACCTCATCCTACTTCCCTTAAGACCCATGCTCTCCTCTCTCCTGCCACACCAAACACTGACACCAGCTTTGTTCTGACCATTCTTACATCATGCAAGATGTCAGTGGGAAGAGATCAAAGCCCATCCTTCCAGACAGAAAATAGAGGAGTAGAGTTCAGAAACTGATACAGTGATGTGGGTCTCACTAGTAGCCAAGGGAAGGTTGCAATGAAATATGAGGAAGAAGCAAACTTACCAGAGAAATGTATACACGGTCTTGTCAGTGCTCCTTTCCCCAGCAAAAACCAAATGATGCTCTCCACCAAAGCCAGGTGGGGCACTCCTGGGTTTCCTATAGGTTGCTGCAGGGGCGTACACTCAAGACACTTAGAGGGAAGATCCTCAGCTTTGTCCTTTTTTATTTAATGAATTTGGTGTGAAGCAAAAATACTGAATCTCTATTAACTTGCTTCAAAGTCTTCAATAAACAGACATTTTCTAAACCCTGTGAATATGAGGGTTTTTGCAACATCTAATGGAAGACATCTGGATCCCATTTCAAAACAGGTTTCTACAAAATTTCTGAGCTGTAGGCAATCAATACAAGGCTGCAGTCTATGAGTGGATGTCTAGAAGTTGAACAAACAGCTTGTTTTCTTTCTGTATTAAGCCTGACATACAAAATTGGAACTCATCTGACCTCTGGAAACTGGTGTTGCTATGGCATTAGTAAGAATGACCCATTTTGTCAAGGGGATTTTTAAATTAAATTAGTATTTTATTGAGCATGGATTTTTCTGAGTTCTGCATCTTCACAGATACACAGAGCAGCAGCACAGACATAGCTGTATTAATATTCCACGTATGGCTTTCTAAACAGCAACCTCAGTGAAAGTAGGAAGCCCTCCAATGCTTGTAGTACTTACTTTGTTCATGTTATGAGATCCCATTCTTTAAATTATTAGAGAAAGACCTTCAGCTCCTTAATTAGTCTATGCATGTACAGTATAATTGAGAAATTAAAAAAGATTCTATGTGCAATAGATTTTTTTCAAATGAAAAATCTGGAATGTCAGTGACCCAAACTCCAGTTTGTAATAGCTTTTTCATATTATTGTGGACATTTAGCTTTTATCACAAATGCTTCCTATATCAAGCTTTATGAAGAGAGAAGAGATCGGCAGGAAAAACTGCAGCAGACAGATAATTTGAATAACGGTTAGTTTAGAAGGTAACATTAATTCAAAAGTTACCAATTGACCTTTAAAGCCCCCTTATGCATAATCATGACTCTTAAGTTACAAAATTTTCTCTTTCTTCATCAGAGAATATTAAAAGATAATGTCACATACATAATACCAGTAAAATACTCTACACTGACTTTCAAGTGCTTTACTATAAATGTATTTTAAATCAAATTTAAGTATCAGCATAATCCCTAATTCCTCTTAGCCACATTAAAAAAAAAAATGTTTTCAGCATATCTCACTGTATAAATGAAAGAAATTTCAGAGAAAAGTGTTTGAATAAAATTCCTTTTACAACATCCAAATTGCAAATGCAGAAGAAACAGGTACTTTTGAGCACACTTACCCAGCATCATTTGCATATGAGGAAATATTCATGCTCCATGCCCTGCTCTCAAGTCAATTGCAATACAGCAAAGTGTTGTCATCGCCCCACTGATGCCTATCAGTGAGGTGCAGGCGCCACACAACTCTCATGTATAACCTAAATAATCATCTTTGCTCAGACTGGAGTACGCAGACATTTACAAGGATGAATAAAAAAGTAGCCCTGCTCCGTCAGGATTTGAAGTTCTGCTTTGGTGCAGCAACTTTCATACTCCAAGTCATTAGCTGGAAGCACATATCACCACAAGTGTGTTAAAGTTAATGGTTTCTCCAGCAGAGTTGATGTGATCCCACTGGTGCCCCAGTGTCTGGGAGCATGGTTTCAGTTGCACAGGAGAACCATATGTGAACCAGTTTGGGACTGATGTGGAGGTAGGGCTAATGGACCTTTGTGACTGGGTGGCAGAGCATTGCTTCCTCTAACTTGCTCCTGATCTTATGTATTTCTACTGCCAAGAAGTCCCAGTTGTGGTACTCCCTGAGGACTGAGGGCACGTTGCATGAGGAATTTAGACAATTTCACAGAGTGAGCTAAGCAGATAACCAATTTCAAGGCTCAAGCACCAGATGCCAGGATGAACCTGACTTGAAAAATATTGATAAATTCTCCCTGTCTGTGCATGTCAGGTCTAGGCAATAGAGTTTCAAACAATGGGGCCAGCTTAGCAAGAATCTTTCAATAATCCAAAATCAATTCTTGCAACTTCAATTTCTTTTCATTTTATTGATAGTTGGGTCAGGATTTATTACCGTAACTATATAAAGTACGAAATCAATAACACAGACTGAGCTGTGGAACTTCAAATAAAAAATAGCATCTCTGAAAGCTTCAAACATTTAAGTTGTACTTAAAATTCATCAGAGATACTCAATAAATTTATGTAAGAGTTTTTCTTGCAGTATTTACTTCTTCACCACCCGCTGCAGCACCAGATTCTACTTCCTTAATGGGAGGAGGTGACACTTGTCTCTCCAGTCTGCATCTTGGACAGTCCCAGGAGCAGATTTTGTCAAACTGTTACACTACATATGGCCAAGAAACAAAGCATGTGGAATTAGCACTCACATCAGTCTTCCTTTCTGATTAATCTCTAGCCACCAAAGCAAATGAGAAAAGCAGTTCAAGCCACTAAAGACACCAGGGCAGATTATCATCTACTGCAAAGTGGCAATAGTTGTGCTGATTTTGAAAACTTGGCCTTAATAAGAGTGCATTGCAGTGATAGACACCAGCAGTCATTGCCCAGGAGTGCTGCCCACAGTCTGCTTTAAACAGCAGACCACACTGACACCCAGCACAGCACAGCAATGACTTGTGCTGGTATTTTATGCAGTTCATCTCTTCCAAACCACCATCCTCCTTTTTCTTTCCTGGTGCTGAGACAAGCAGTGCCGTGAGAAATGCCTTAAAGTTGAAAAGGGAAAATTCACTACCTTAATGTTTCACATCACACTAAAATATGCCATGAGCCTTTACAGCACCTTAGAAAGCCTAGGAATTGTACAGCAAGGTCAGTGCTCAGAAAAGCAGGAGCAGAACTGCAGGTGCTCCAGCAACTTCTCAGTTGAGTCCCAAAAGTACAGTGGCACACCTGGTCACTGACTATCAAATAAAGATTTTCAAGCTTATCGTCTTTTTACTTTCTCGTTTAGATGACAACTCAGAGTTCTAGGTAGCAGTAGTCTCTAAAATAGACGGAAAAGGATTGCAGATATGGAAAAGGAGAGGGCTTGTTATTTGGGAGTAGTATGAAGACAGAAGTTTTTTCCAAATAGGCTTTCTAAGGCTTCTTGAAATTTTTTTATGTTCATTTCAGGTATTTTTTTCTTTACTGCTTTTTAAAATTCAAGTACTGTAAATTGATTTTGTGTGTTGATTTCCAGGGAGGAAAAAATTGAGCACCCACCCGCACTCCTTTTTGCCTCAGCTCAACAGGTTTGGGGATCTTAAATTAGACCCAGCATCTCTTCCACTGATATAAATTCTAAAACTTTCTTGACTCAGAAGGAGAAGAGTTTGCTAAAATACACAGACCTAATTGGTCAGCTTAGTGCTCTGCATACTCATTAGCTATTAGCTGAGTGTGATCTTTAGGTTAAAAGCTGTCTAAACTAATCATCCAGATTGAATTTTTATGAATACATAATAATGTACTCATGATGCCAGTTTTCTATCAATTATCTACAATCACAGCCTTTAACAAAATTGTCTACACAGTGTCATTCTGTAAATTTAATCCCATCCTTTTTAAAAGGGTGAGAAAATGTAATTGTTAATGCTGATAAAATAGATAGACAATATGATTTCTGAGTCAGTAAAGAAATAGCATATGTCTTTCATTCTTATTACTGCTATGAAAAATTTATAACTCTTCTGACAACATGCATGTTCACTTAGTAGCTTATCTGATGATGTAAAGGCATATCTTAAAGATTAGATTCAACTTATACTCTTGATGAAAAGGGATTTTCCCTTCTAAAATAATCTACATAAAAAGCATTTCAGGGGGAAAAAAAAAGGGAAAAGAAAACAAAAATTAGAGCAGGCAGATGGGTACTATAAGTCATGGTACCACTCTTACTTCAGAACATTTAAAAATTTATCTTAGGAGAATTCTATCAATAAATGGAAACACTGATTTGGGAAGCTGCAACTTCCAGCAGAGAGAGAGGAAGGATAGAGAAAAGAGAGAAAAAGAGAGGATGGTGACGTGACAGGGGAGAATGTTTGTTTGCTGACGTCAGCATTATAACAGAATTTTTCTCTGAAAAATTGGCTCTCCAGACTCCTGGAAATATGGTACCTCTCACCATGATTTCCCTCTTTTCTTCTTTCTTCTTTTCTGAGTAACAATACAACACAATCCACCAGATCTGTCAGAGAAAATTAGCAAAGACTGACTGGTTTGAATAATATTTTCTTAAAATCCCTGAAAGTTTGAGTTCAGACTCACTAGTCTAAATTCTTCAGCTTTCTTCTATTTCTTTTCTTAGGGACTATGTTTAGTTTTCTGTATCCTCTCTGTAAATCTCCACAAAGAAGAAACATTACCAGATATATGTCACCTCTTTAAGCCATAGAACTTGCTTTGTCTATCTCAGTGCTTTTAGCTTACAAAGTACTTTTTCAGAAGCAATTGCTTATGCCTTTTATCTCACACTTTTCTGTAACACCGGACCCTATATAGTGTCAAGTGGCAAAGTTTCTTCTGGTATCAGCAGCAATTTGTATCAGCTGAGGGCTTGGACTTTTCTATTTCTCATTTCTTGTATTTATTCATTTCCCTTAACCCACAGGGATAACTCTTTCATTTTAAATCCTATGTTTTTCTTTCTGTATATTCCTTTTATCCTCCTCATTGGCTTCATAAAATACAAATTACATTCTTTTTTTTTTCAAGTGAAAATATAGACAAAATTTAACTTAAAATTGTAAACATATTAAAAAGAATATATATATAGAGAAAGGATAGGTAGCTGTTGGATATTGCAGTATTTTTAAAATGGAATCAAAATAAGCATCAACCAGCATATGTGTCTCTTCTTTTGTGCGTGGGTTGAAGACGAAGTTAGTTAAAAACTATGTCTTTCACCTCTCAGCAACCATCTTCACTTCGTAGCTCAGTTCTACCACTGCAAGAATTACTCTGGAGACCAAAACACTAGTTTGCCCATCAGTGTTTTGGATGCAGTCCGTGACACATAAATGCAGAAGTTCTTGTTCAAAACTGTATGTGACACAAGTCCTTTGCCGGACTGGGCTGTGCAGCTGCTATTCACTTCTATTCTCATACCATGAAAAGACAGCAGTAAAGAGAGAGAAATGTCAAGCATCAATCTGTCTTTCAAAAAGGCTCATTCAATCCGAAACAAGGAAAGATGGTTTGACATAACTTCAATAATAGGAAAACTTCACACCAAACCTGAAGACTCCTTAGGTGAAAAGGGAGGTGGTGAAATCTCGATCCTCAGGGATTCTCACATGTGAATGTGTGACTTCTATACACTTGTACCAATCATTTTGTATGTCTTTGAACACAGTTCAAACTAATAGTACATGACAGAAATTACAATCCATCCATTTCTTCTACTTTTAATATCCATTTTAAAAACCTCTAATGATAAAAACATTTTGAGGTAAAAATGAGAAACGTGCAAAAATGACACATATACCTTAGGTGGTTGTAATACAGGCACAGAAGATCACTATAACCAAATAGCAGCAAGCAAATAAGGTCTTTCAGCAACACAGTAGATAACAAGCATTTTAATTACCAAGGGGAAAATAGGCAACTGTAACATTGCTGAACTTCCCAAATTATGTAATTCATGGGGATTCTTATATTGTGGTGGTGTGTATGTCATATATTTAGGACTTCTTGAGAAAATTTTTTTATTATTTTGCCCTTAATGATATTTATATTCTGTGCACATCTAATTTCTAACACTTTGGGCCACCAAAGCAGCCCAGAGCACTAACAGGAATCCAAAGAGACTGTAATGTAGAGGGGGGAATAAAAGAGAAAAAAACAGTGGCGAATCAAAAGATTTGGAAAGTGACAGGGATGAAAACAAGAATTTCTGCCAGAGAAAGAAACTTCCCTGAAGAGAAACTGCTGCTCTGTAACACAGCAATTAGGCAAATGCAATAGATATTATTTTTGCCCTCTGTATTCTACTATCCATAAGCACAAGGTACAATGCAATTGACTGGAGAAAGACAAAAAACATCTTTGGCTGTGCGTACCAGTGGCATAGGTTACTGTATATGTTGTCACCACTACATCAACCACCACCACATCACAGAGTTACTACTGTGTTTCATTAGGGATAACTATTTCTAAGTAGTGGTTTTTGTTTGCTTGTCTGTTTTAACTGGTGAAATGTATGAATATTGTCCAGAATGTCACTAAAAACCATTTTATTTACGCTTTTTAAAGACAGGTAAAGCACAAGTAACACAGAAGTGGAGTCACTCTCTGATGAGTTCTGAATCAACCAAACAGACAAGGTTGGATTGGTAAATTACTCCTGTCTCCACCCTTTTTTTAAGTATATTTTTTCAGTTGTTCTTGCATATTCATTGTTTGGATTAAACCTCTAATTTTCTTTTTAAAAACATCTAAAGAGATCTAAAAAGTTGACATAAATTTTAGAAGTCATCTCAGGATGAAACACAGATTTTTCTGTCTTCTTACAGGTAGTATGTAAGATAAAGGTAAATGTGGAATAAGAATAAAGTCAAAATTACCAGAAATTTGTTACACTATTACAAGCAGTAGACTTTAAATTATTCAGAATTTAAAAATAAAAGTGCAAAGTGGATATATAAGGCTTGTTAATCATATTAAGGAAGCTCATCTTAATCACATTATGGATTGTTCTCATAACTGTCAACTGTTTCCTCCTGCATGACTCTGAGAAATATGTACTTAATGTCGATTTCCCCAGATGATGACAGCTTTGGATGATTCCAGAGAGGCTGGAGTGATCTGAGCACAGAGCAAGGAAACAAGTGCTCTAGATGTCTCCTCTTTGGTGCTGGTTCCTGCATACTTGATCTCACAATATTAAAGTGAACAAAAGCCCCACTCAGTGAATTTTTTGAGTGCAAGATGAAATCCTTCAGTGACTCATAGCACATCATTTAAATGCATTCCTTTCCACATTTATAGAGTTCATATTAAAATCCTATTTATTCAAAGTCATTGTAATGTCACAGCAATCCAAGGGTTAACTATGACCTGGCTTATACAGAACTTTTCTGGGTTTTGTACTGACACACTGGTCAAGCAGCTGGGGATGCTTGGGACATTGAGAGGAAACATGGCTATGGTAGTTTTAATCTAGGCCTTCCTTGGTGACCAGTTTGTAACCAAGGAAGTGGTAGTGTTCCCAGTATTCCATATGATTTTTACATAAATCAGGGTATAAATAAGAAGGGAGGAGTGGCCTTTGCTCTCTTCTCTTCCGGCGAGGTTCAGGAGCAGTGGGTCCTTGCATTGGTCTCGCTATCTAAGGCTGAGGCCTGCAGTGACCGCTGGCCTAAGGATTGGATAGTGTTGGCCGTGTCTGGTGATCTTGCTTTTCTAAGGGAAGTGGTGAGATCTATTTTGCCACTTATCAATATAGTTCTTGAGTCTGATTGCATATATCTGCTTGGTGTCCCTTTTTGTCCCTTTTTGTCCTTTTTTCCCCTTTCCCTTTCCCTTTGGGGGTGTTTGAATTCCCTTCGCTCTGTACATAGTATTTTAACGTATATAACTGTAATATGCATAAAATATATACATTTTTTATATATAGTTAGCTTGCTTTGGGGTTCTTCAATTTGCATAGTGTTTTTTTTTCCTTTGCCCTAAGGGAAGAAGAGAGGGGGAAGGCGGCTGTTACTGTGAGTTTCAGGCATTTGGAAGGGAGCCAGGTCCAAACCATCACAATGGCCAGGACAGATGACCCAAACTGACCAAAGAAATATTCCATACCATATGCTCAGTGTCATGCTCAGCATATAAGTCTGGTTAGGAGGAATGAAGAAGGGGAATATTTGGGGTCATGGTGTTTGTCTTCCCAAGCTACTATTACACGTGATGGGGCCCCGATCTCCTGGAGAGGGACAAAGACCTGTCCACTCATGGGAAGCAGTGAATTAATTCCTTGT
Source organism: Empidonax traillii (assembly GCF_003031625.1). NCBI lineage: Eukaryota > Metazoa > Chordata > Aves > Passeriformes > Tyrannidae > Empidonax > Empidonax traillii. The sequence goes on from NW_020955313.1 coordinate 284,538, forward strand.
TTTCTTTTCCTTGTAGGGGGTGCTTTTGCTTTCCCTATTAAACTGTCTTTATCTCAACCCAAAAGTTTTCCAGTTTTTACCCTTCCAGTTCTCTCCCCTATCCCACTGGTTGGAGAGTGAGCGAGCAGCTGCTTTGTTGCTGTCTGAGGTTAAACCACCGCACTCTTCTGTGCAGAAACAAATTGCTTCAGACTCTGTGGATTCTGTGTACTCCCTGCCCTTTGCCAATCAGTGATGGTTCTTCCCTCCTATCATCATAATTCTCAAATGGTGTAACTGAAAAGCCCTTGGGATGTGCCCTGTCTCATGATAAAATGACTCTCTTCCTCAAAAACAATAGCTTTGCCATAGGCTGAGATTCTAAAAAGGAGATCTGAAAATAATTATTTTGATGACTGTATTTCTCATAACTGGCAATCTGGGGGAAAAACAGGAAGCTGAATTTATTTTCAAGTACAAATTATGCTGGGGCAGAGTTGGGGGAGACATGTTTTCATGCATAATAAGTAAGAAGTAAATTGTTCTTCCAATCAAGAAAGCTAGGAGAAAAATTACATTTGTATCCTTTGGGGTTTCTGTTTACATTATTACCTTCTCATTTTTAAAGAGCAGGGAAGTAATAAAATTTGAACATGCCACATTAGGAAAAACAGCACTGCAAAATTTCAGAATGATAAAAATGTATTTGTACCACATTGTTACAGATTTCAGATAATCATTTTTAATATAAGGAAAGTTATGGCAGCACCTTGGCCTCTTGTTTTGAGATGGGATAGCTACACAGTTTCTGTGTCTCTCAGGAGTTCTGCCGTGGTGCTTACCTGAAGAGGTAGACAACAAAATTATGCCCTCTCTCTTTCTGTAGGATTTTAGTGTACTGGATGCTAGTATATTAGCAATTAACTAATAAAAAGATATCTAATGAATGACTGTTAAACTGCTTAAAAACAAACCCTGTGCAAGACATAGAGTCATAGGATCATGGAATGGCTTGGGTTGGAAGGGACCCTAAAAATCATCTAGTTCTTACCTCCCTGCTGTGGTGGACACACCTTCCACTAGATCAGGTTGCTCAAAGCTCCATCCAACCTAGCCTTGAACACTTCCAGGGACTGGGCGTCTGCAGCTTCTCTGAGCAACTTGTTCCAATGTCTCACCACCCTCAGAGTAAAGAATTTTTTCCCAGTGTCTAATCTAAACCTAGTCTCATTCAGTTTAAACCCATTTTTCTTTGACCAGTCACTGTATGCCCTTGTAAATAGTCTCTCCATCTTTCTTGTAGGTTTCCTTCAGGTACTGGATGGCTGTGACTAGGTCACCCATAAGCCTTCTCTTCTCCAAGCTGAACAACACAAATTCTCTCAGCCTTTCCTCACAGGAGTGTTACATTTTCTATTTTCTTTTTCTTCTGATGCAGTCCCAGATAAAATTGGCTTTCTGGGCCTCAAGCACATACTGCCAACTCACATCCAGCCTCTCATCCACCAGACGCACAAAGTCCTTCTCATCAGGATGCTTTCAATCTGTTCATCTCCCAGCCCGTATTGATACTAGGGGTTGCCACAATCCAGTTGCAGCACCTTGCACTTGATCTCTTGATAACTGCATGATATTCCCATGTGCCCACTTCTTGAGTTTGTCCGCGTCCCTTTGGATGGCATCCAGTCCTTCAGGTGTGCCAACCACATCACTCAGCTTGAGGTCATCTTCAGTTTTGCTGAGGGTGCACTTGATCCCTTCATCTATGTCATTAATGAAGACATTAAGCAACACTGGTCCCCGTAGGCACACCTGACGGACCCCACTTTTCACTGACATGCATCAGGACTCTGAATCATTACCCTCTGCATGAAACCATCCAATCACTTTCTTATCTACCAAACAGTCCCATTGAATAAGCTCTCTCCAAATTGAATAAGCTCTCTCCAAATTAGAGAGAAGGAGGTTGTGGGGATCATGTGTGCCCATCCGTGTGCCCAGGTGGCCAAGAAGGCCAGTGGCATCCTGGCCTGTATCAGGAACAGTGTGGCAGCAGGACCAAGGAAGTGATTCTTCCCCTGTACTCAGCAGTGGTGAGGCCACACCTGGAGTGCTGTGTCCAGTTCTGGGCCCCTCAGTTCAGGAAGGATATTGAGGTGCTGGAGCAGGTCCAGAGAAGAGCAACCAGGCTGGTGAAGGGACTCGAGTACAAGTCATGTGAGGAGAGGCTGAGGGAACTGGGATTGTTTAGCCTGAAGGAGACCTCATCACTCTCTACAACTACCTGAAAGGAGGTTGAAGCCAGGTAGGCGTCAATGTCTTCTCTCAGGTAACCAGCAGTAGGACAAGAGGGCATGATCTTAAGCTCTGACAGGGAAGTTTAGGTTGGATATTAGGAAGAAATTTTTTACAGAGGGAGTAATCAGACATTGGAATGGGCTGCCCAGGGAGGTGGTGGATTCACCATCCCTGGAGGTTTTTAAGATAAGACTGGATGTGGCACTTAGTGCCATGGTCTACTAACTACAGCAGTGTTGGATCAAGGTTGGACTTGATGATCTCAGAGGTATTTTCCAACCCAGTTGATTCTGTGATTCTACAATTCTATGTCAAAGGCTTTACAGAAGTCCAGATAAGTGACATCAGCTGTCCACGGAATGTCACTCCGTCATAGAAGGCCAGTGTGCTGGCAATTTAGGACTTGCCCTTGGTGAAGCTATGCTGGCTACCTCAAATCCCTGTCATCCATGTGCCCTAGCACAGCTTCTAGAAGGATCCGTTCCATGATCTTCCCAGGCACAGAGGTGAGGTTGGCAGGTTTTAGACTCTGGTTAAACTTAAGATTAATTGAATTTCATGGGGAAGGTATTTTAAATCACATTCCTTCACTTTTTTATCTTTCTCTTTTCAGCATGCAACCTGCTCCAGATTGTTAGAAAGCACAGCAAGAAAGGGAATACACATTCATTGGCCACAATCATTTTCTGAAAATTCAGTGGTATGCAACATGGTATCATCATGTGACAAGCTACACCCAAAGGAGAATAAAACCAGTTCAGAAAAGAGTGCTTGCTCCTGAGCCTTAGTTTTCATTCTTAAAAGAATAATAACCTAGATCTCATGAAATTTATTTCCTGTATGCAGGAAAATGCATAAAATTATTGCATAAAGTTTGTTTATTCTTTCAAAGTAAAAAATACTTATAGATGCTGAATGGATAAGGAAAGTAAGCTCTCTGTGAAGGCAGAGATATGAGGGAATACTAAAAATACAAAAACTGGAACAAGAAAATAGGTTTTTTGAAGCAGCCTTTTCCAGACCACGTTGCATTTTTCTGACATATACTAAGGTAAACAAGCAAAGAAAAGGGGAAAGCACGAGATCCTGATCACATCTTGCAGTGAAGTCACTAAAAAGATTTACTTTGTGGTTTTGTCTTTTGTCTTATTGCAATACTGAATTATTGCCACCAGGCAGTTTTTCTTCCTTGCTGCACCCCACTTCTTAATCATAGCTTTTAGCACACAGTCAGGGGCTCCACAATGCTGCAGAGAGATTACTCTGTCCTTCAGGCAACAGGAAGGTGTCACTATGATCTTCAAATTTCCTCATGCTAGATTCCATCTGGTTTGAAAATACTGGTTTGAATTTCTAAATTTTATCCTTGTATGAACCTGTTCCATCTCAGTGTTGGAATCTAAAGACAGTTATCTTCTTTCCTGTTCATTTTATCCCTTCTGTTTTGATTTTCTCCTTTGGTTCTTTTAATCTTATTTGTTAGTGATTTTTGCATAATTTTACCTATTTGGATATTTACACCATAAGCTTAATCCATGTGCTTCAGTCCTGCCTTGCTCCTCCACACTCCCTTTGTACCTGAGCCAACTGAGACAGCAGGAGGGACAAGAAAGTAGGAAAAAAAGTCAATTCTCAGTCAGTCAGCTGGCAACTGAGATAACCTCAGGAATAATTTGGAAGAGATCAAAATCAAAACAAGATAATAAGAGAGCCATGTGAGCACATAAATCAATGTTCTAATGGATCAGTGAAGTCACAGCTTGAACTGTGGCTGAGTCAGCCTGTCAGTCTAAAATGAAATGGCTACAGCAGGAGGTGAAATTTTCAAATTAGCAGCACTAATGACATGCAAATCTTGCTAATGTGATGTTCCTAAGCTGAGATATGCAGAAAGGAAAGTTATATACAACCAATTCTTCAGGACTTAAAGTGTTTTAATCTACCTGTATCCGCTGTGGTCAGTAGGAATATGAGTTTCAGCTAACCATGACTGTGTAAGTATATTTCTGATTAAAAAAGCATCTGAGCACATGCTCCTGTCCTGAGAAAGTGAACAGGAAAGAGATGTACCTCCATGTCAAAAGCTTCATCTTGTCAGTTTTCAAGTGTACCCATAGTAAGCTTGAATGTAGGAGGTTGTATAGATATTTTCCTGAATTAAGATTCAAAACATGATGAAAGCAGGATCTGTTCACCCTGCAGTCTTCATATATTATCAGTGCAAAAGAACAGTAGGATTAGAAAAAGAATGCAGTTCCAGTATGTCTAATAATATACGCAACTGTAGCTGATAAAGTAAAAAAAAAAAAATATCCATGTTAGATAACTGCTTCAGTTTGGACAGCAACTCTTCTAAAAACCAAGAAAGTGTGTACTTCAATATAGCTTTTCTTGTTTTGTCAATGTTAGGGCATGTGACAATGTAAATACTTGCTGCTTGAAACTTAAAAGATATGCAGAAGGCTGGCAATATCATCATAAATCAGAACAAATAAGATGATTCAGCCTGAAACACTTTTAGATTAACACTGTCTACTTAGAAACAGATACTTTGTCTTAGAATAGTTATGACTGAAAAGTTTGCAAAGACAAGCAATAGGCTCCAAAGCAAAAATGCTTCGAGAGACCCAGGGAAGAAATTATATTTCATGATTTTAATTTCCCAAAACAAAATTAACCTTAGTGGTAACTGGTGTACCACTGTGATTGCAGGTCTAATTCAGGTGCAATTGAATCTAAGGTTTTACATTAGCATCAAATCACTTATCAGCAGGAAATTTGAAAATCTATTCAAAAACTGAGTAAAATGAGCACAAAAAATACACATTGAAAAACAGATACCATTACATATACATATACATACATGTATGCATATTTATGGGGGTGTGTGTATACACGAACAGCCTATGCTAAATGCAGTGTGACAAATAAATGTATATTGACAGACATTTCAGTAACAAAAGCAAACCAAAATCATGCCAGGACATCTAATGCACTACCTCTGCTGTCTCTGGTCATTCCCCGGTGAATCCCTGGTTCACTCACCCTGTACAGGGGTCTCTTCCCCCATGCAGCTGCTGGCTGTGTGCCTGGGGAGGGCTATGCAGCCCAGGGAGCTGCCTAAGCCATAGGCCGGGGCCTGCCCTGGTTGTGCAGGTGGGAGCAAAGAGGGGTGCTCCTGGAATATGACTGCCCACCATGCAGGGAACCACTGAGTGGGAAGTCACCCACCCTGGGAAGGACCTCCCCTATATGCCTTGAAGCCATTTCTTTGGCTGTGGGACACCTCTTTTAGGAGCAGCTGCTTCTTTTAGGCAAAATCTCTGTGCATAAGTTTTCAGACTTTATTTCATTTCAATAACCATTCCAGGATTCTGGCTTTCTGCAGTCCAATTTGTAGTGGTGAAACTAAAATAATATTTTTTTCAGCTTATGCCAGCAGAAAAAAGTGCAGACCCATGTGAGAAGAAAATGCAGACTTTGAAGGGTGTGCAGATGTGCCTCTTCTATAGTTAACTATGCTTTATCTTTGAGAATACTTAAAGTCCTTCCAATTTATTGGACTATTTCTGCTGTTCCAATTTGCTCCAGCTAGCTAGGATCTACAGCAGTAGCTGGAGTCAGTACAAGTTTTCTTACCTTTCATGAAGTAATAATGGACAAAGGTGTTTCTGTAAACAAAACAAAACAAAACATACATTACTCATGACTCTTTAGAGAGATGTAGCTGTTTCTTTCCAGAAAATTTTATATCACATTTCAGTTAAACAGTACAGCTTCATTTAAGACGTAATATTTTCATTTACTTGTCAAAACTGAAGTTTGTCAAAGAGATATAAAAGTTTAAAGGGTGATAAAGCAGGCTCATGGGGATGGAAACAGGTATACATGCAGCATGGGTAACATGAGCTAGATCTGTTGTCTTTTGTAGCACACGTCTGCACTTGAAGTCAATTGGAAGCTCGATAACCACATGAGCGTTACTTTAATCCCAAATTAATTTACTCTGCCTCTCACTGTAGTTATTAGCTTGCACACTGTGCAAGTTCTTATGTTATGCATGGCCATAGTGTTTCTGATCAAACCATAATAAGCATTTTACTCATCTACAGATGGCCCCTAAGTGAGTGCAGCTATGTGATTTGTGTATTACTCGTGAGATACAGCAGTGTCTCATTCTGTGCCTTGCTCTGGGGAGCAGTCCACTAAAGGTGAAAAACTGTTGATGTGCTGGACTCCTCCCCTTTACTAATGAATATTTGGAATTACTTCAGTCAAGCAAAAGATTTAGGCTTTCTGACCATATTTTCTTCTTCATAGTTTTTTCCCTCATTCCATAATTAGAAGTATCATCCTTCACTGGTTGCTCTAAAGATTCACAAAAACCAAAATGCCCAGAGTCTTCCCTAGATTAGAAGGCAATAATCTTGCTTTCCTAATACAGCACAAAACAATGTAGCTATTTTTCCACCAATCTGGAAGCAGTCCTAACAAACCTCTCACAAGAGCAGAATTTAAGGTGAACTTTGATGCATTAGGACTCCTATATTAACTCAAATTGTCAAACAGCACTGCTTTAAATTTTGCAGTGATGGACAGGAACATAAAGCAGTAAAAACAGATCAGGTTTGCTAAAAAAAAAGCAAAATGGGTTGGTATTTGATTCATAATCCCTTTGGTATGCCAGACAGACATGGAAAGTTTTATATGTCCTGACAGTGGATTTGCCAGACTGAAGCTAAGCCCAACTCCCTCACCATATGGGGTGTTTTATTGTGGGTGTGAAGCAGAAGACCAGGAAGCAGTAAGGCTGGGAAGTTGCTGATGTTGACAATTCTCCCCTTGGGATGCTGCTAGCTCTGCAACAGTCTGTAAATGTTCCTCTTGCTGGCATGAAGGCAGCCAAAAGTTTTCCACTGTCAGCAGGCCAGAAACAGAAGAAACTGTACTCATGGTATGATAGAAATCACTTTCTTTCATCAAGCAAAATGAGAATATGCTAAGGTTATGTCGCTTTTCTTCCTTTTTTGTAAATTATCAATGGCAGCTTGAGGCAGGAGAAACACAACAGTGAGCTCCCTAAATATCATCTGCTAACTAAGCAATGATGTGAGACAAGTTAGAGAAAACTGTTAGGTTTTGCATTTGTTGCATGACAAGAGAGGCTTTTAAAATCTTCCTGGTGGATGGTTTTTCCTAATAAACTAATCTCTAATTAATGGTTGAGTGCAGAGTCTGCAAAACTGACCCAAACAAAACAAAATACTGCTGCAAAATTTTTATTACTACCTCACACTAATTGACCTAAAACGTGGCTAGAATCTTTAGTTGGCCTGAAGCATAGCTAGAATCTTTAGGTCTTCCAAATGAATTTGGTTTGAAGTTAATTTAAAACAACATGTGTTTTTGCACAAGAATGCTGGGGAAGCGGCAGTGAAAGCATAGTTTTGAACCACTTTGCTCTCAAGATTTTAGTTATGCTTCCCTGTTCCTCTTTCCCCCTCCAAGAAGGGGGAAAATCTTGCAGCTGTTCTGTCAGTCAGAAAAAGTTTCCTTTGAAGGAGACTTCCTGTAAGATCCCAGGCTCTGAGCTACGAGCCTGGAGTCTTACAGTAAGTTGAAGAGGTTTTACTTTAAAAATATACAGGGCTCCAAAAATATGCCCACCGTATTTATTAAAAGAGCCTCTCAGCTTAAGAGAGAGCACAAGCGAGAAGTGCGGCACATGTTTTTTCGGGAAGTACTTTTATATAGTAAACTTTAGGAAACAAGGAAACTTAGCAGAAGTTTAAAGGGCAATGTTCAACCAAAATAAAGGATTTCACAAAGCATTGACTTCACACCTGCTAACCCATACAACTCCACAAAATCCAAACCATCCAGCTAAGTTACCCAAAATATTAAGAAAGGAGATTTGGAGGAGAAGAAGAAGAAGAAGTAAAGAAAAAGTGAAAAAGAGAGAATTATATCTACCACTCAGAGTCCTGTGCAAATCTGGCTTCCACATGTCCATATGGCAGAATTCAAACAACACGGACAGCACATATTGCCACTTTCTTTTGTTTGTTTTGGCCTACCCTCAGGTGTGACTTCCAGCCCACTGGCCATTCTGGAGCTCTGGGGTGCACTGTGCGGCAATGCTGCTGGTGTGCCAGCCATTCTGAGCCTGGGTTAGAGGCTCCGTGGGGTGTGGCATGGGCAGTGGTCCTGAGCTGTTCTTGACTGACAGCTGCCCTGGGGCTGCCCAAAGAGACTCCAAGGCACTGAGGTATCAGAGTATCACTTCACCTTCATGAAATTCGACCTGTCCCTTCCCCCGCCACACACAACACACACTTAAATTGGTCTGAGCCAATAATTAATCCAGTATTTCACACTTGTCAGAGCACTTGCCACTTGCCAATAATTAATACAGTGTCTCACACTTGCTAACACCAGGACACCCCCACTTGCCTCAGTAGCAAAGAGAAGGAAGCAGATTAAAGTGGGAAAGGGGGAAAGGTAGGAGAGAAGAGTGCTTAAAATTAAAATACATTTTAAAAAATGCACTGAGAGTTGTCCCAACCACCTCTGCCATGGGTAGGGACACCTGCCTCTAGATTAGGATGCTCAAGGTCTTATCCAATTTGGCCTTGAACACTGCCAGGGTTGGGGCATCCTGTTCCAGTCTCTCATCACCCTCACAGTAAAAAATTTCCTCCTTGCATCTAACCTAAATTTCCCCTCTTTCAATTTGTACCCATTACTCCTTCTCCTATCACTACAGTTCCTAACAAAGAGCTCCTTTATGCCTTCACTGTAGGTCCCCTGCAGGTACTGGAATGTTCCTATGAAGTCTCCACACAGCCTTCTCTTCTTCAGGCTGAACAACTTCAACTTTCTCAGCCTGTTTTTGTCACAGGGAAGATGCTCCAGTCCTCTTATCAACCTCCTCTGGACTTGTTCCATGTCCTTCTTATGTTGGAGACATCACAGCCACAGTCCTTTTGATGCAGCACAGGATTTCATTGGCTTTCTGGGCTGTGAGCTCACACTGCCAACTCACGTTGAATTTTTTATCTACCATCACCCCCACGTTCTTCTCTGCAGGACTGTTCTCAATCATTTCTCCCCCCCAACCAGTAGATGGGATTGCCCTGACCCAGGTGTAGGACCTTGCACTTCACTTTGTTGAACTTCATGAACTTTGTATGGGTCTACCTCCCAAGCATCTCAAGGTCCCTCTGGATGGCATCTCTTCCCTCCAGTGTGTCGACTGCACCACACAACATGGTGTCATGAGTGAACAGGATGAAGGTGCACCAGTCCCACTGTCCATCACTGACAAAGATATTGGACATTCCTTTTGAAAATGTGTGAGAGATGGAAATGTTCAATGACTTAAACATTGTTAAAATCACTGAAAGACTTTTGTCCACTGTAGCAAGTTGTACAAAGAAGCAATTGCTCAGCGAAGCCCACCCTTCCCCTAATATATCTACTAATTTGGGCTGTGATGGGAACTTGAGATAAGATAGGGGTGGTACTACTGTCCAGTTATCCCAGCAGAAGAATTGTATTCACCAGTGTGAGAGACTGGAGTGCTAACGGCTCAGACAACCAAGGTGCAAGCTAATGATGTGCAAACAATCTGGGTGTTGAACAAGGTAAGGAAAGAGGCAAATGCTGCAAGGTGGGGTAGTGTTTCTTTGTCTTTTTTTTATACAACTGACACAGGGAGCCCCTGGTGGTCTAGGGGGTAAAGGCGCTGCATTGTCACTGCAGAGACCCGGGTTCGATTCCCAGTTGGGGCCACTCCCCGGGCAGATGGAGCTCGTTAGCCCTGTAAGGCAATCCATCTACGTCCTGAGGACCTCGCTGCCACCATCCAAGCGTGCTTGGCCCCGGCAGATGAACCTCAGGATTAAAGGGTGGGCTCAGTTCCGCACACACTGTGTCTCACCTAAAAAATCCAATGCGCAGGCTGGAAGGTGTAAAGACCTTCCTCGGTTCTTGGTTCGCGAAGACTGGCCATTACTTACTTTTACAACTGACACAAGGGCTCAAGGTATTCATCTCTGCTGATGGGCCATAATGGGCCATAATGGACTCAACTGCACTGATATAGTAGGCAGCCATAACATCCTAGAAGGTGTCAAAGACTCGTGAAATGTCCAGTTATCCAGTATTATCATGCATCCTGTGATCCAGTATCAACATGCATCATCCTTTGTAAAACTCCCCACTCAAGGGGAGTGTTTCTACCTAGCTTAAGCATAGAAAACACCTCTGGAACTTCCCTCACCTCCACGGGCTTCTTCCCACACCACCCTGCACTTCTCTTGATGGATCCAGACTGCAACCATCACTTCATCAAGACTGGGACTCTTACACAAAGAAGACCACAAGAAGAGGATCAGTGGGATGCGTTCAGAATCCATAGTTGTGATATTTTTTATACTAAATCTTTCTCTCTGACTCTTTTTTCCCCACCCAGCTCTCTTCTTCCTCTTTCTTTCTATCTCTCTCTACCTCACATTTACTATTAAATAAAAATCTGTCCTACTGACTTTGGCATATGATCTCATTTGCAACTTTATTTGGACGTGATATTAAGAACTGGATCATAACAAAATGTTTTGGCTTTTTCTAGTGTAATTATGTTTCCTTCCTATTAGAACCAGGACAAACAGGAATAACAGACGTGCATTTGTTACTGCAGCTTGGAGTTGTGATGCAGCTGGGACGAACAGGAGTCTGGGGAGTATTTTTAGGTGAGCCTGAAAACATAAGCTTGTGTCATTAGACTCATCAGTTCAGCTGTCCTGCACTCTAGGACTGTTCCTCCGATATGTATCTCTATTGCTAAGGCCTTGTTCTGAAACTGAACAACTTGCATTCAGTTAGTCCCCTGCCACTCTTCAAATCTCACCTTGACCTCTCCAGCTATCTTAAAGACTGTTTCACTTCGACTGCTTGGATAATCCCCCCACTGATTTGAAAACCTCTGTAGCCTGCATCACTATAGCAACAGGAGAACCTACAGCACCTGACCAGGTAGGCAAATGCATCCTTATTGCAATTCCAGAAAAGTGCTGTGGTAGTTTGGACCTGGTCCCCAGCCAAGTGCCCTCCTTAAGAGCAGCAGAAGCGACTCAGCCCGCTATTGAATCTCTCCTCTCAAACAGGAGGAAAACAACAGCTTCTAAAGGCCTACAGCCCACACACCTCCCATGCAAGGAGCCCAGCTATAGGGAAAGGTTGCTGCTTTTCCTAACAGTGCCGGAAGGTATCTGACTTCCAGTTTCCTACCCCCTTCTATTTATATTTCTGCTTATGTAAAGGATAGAATGGAATACTTGGATATGGGAACTTCCTTAGTTTCCCCCTGGTTACCAGAAAGAGGCCTAAATCCAAACCATTACAGGTGTGGATGGAGGAACCTCATCCCATTTGCATGAAGATATCAATTATTTACTGAACAATAACAACATGTTTAGGGAACACGAAACACAAATCTTCAACTACATTCAAACTTTTGCCCACTAGCAGCCTAGCCTGTCCCACAGATCTAGTGCCATAAAAAAAGTTCCTTGAGGTCTTTAAATTTTGCAGTATGCATTCTCCATTCATGTGCACGGGTTCTCTGTACATTGTTTCCCAAAGAAGCTTCCAGGCTGAGAGAGAGGCTGACCCTCAACCACTGCAGACCCTCCTTCATGCCAACAGCAGACAGAAGCTTTCTGCTGAGATGGTTTGGAATCACCAAATAAAACAATAAAGAAACCCACATATTTTTAAAGCTTTGAAAGCACCATTTCTTGACTTCATCTTATCCTTTCTCCATTATATTTTTTTAATCCAATGGAAGACCTTGGTTTCCAAAATTGATAAAAGTCTCTTTCTTACCAAAAAGTCACACTGGGAATCTATGGCTTAATTCAAGAGAGATCCTGTAATGATACTGTAATTTTGATATTACTCATCTCACAGAATAGAAAATATTGAGGAATATGAAGAGCATTCCTGCCGTACAATGAGGTTTGTTGATACATGATGCGTGGGGGGGTTAAATGCCCAAGCATCCGGCCCAGTGCGCATCTTGCGTGGGAAAAGAGACACATACACGCAGGTTACATGTCCAGCAAAATGGCCGATTCCTTTATTACAAGGGTGCTTATATAGGGAGGGTATAGAAGGTTCTGGGATAGGGGTAGGTTTGGTGGTTTGAACCCTCGAATCTCGAGGACTTCTGATAAGGGGGTTTGAAGATATTGGTTAGGAGGATATGTTTATTCATTCAGGGGGAAGGGATCGCCAGGGGAGGAAGGGAAGGTGTGGTCTTTGGGGGCCCAGGAGAGGGAAATCCTGCAGAGGTCTGTAAGGCTGGGGCTGCTCTGGCCCCTGCAGCCGGCCCCCAGGCAGTTCTGGGCAGCTGTTGTTGCTAGAGGCTTGATTCTCTGCAGGCTCTGGCAGTTCCACTTCCCACAGATACATACCTGTTAAAAAATACCTGCTTTGAGAAAAACAAAACAAACAAACAAAAACAAAGCCAAAACCAAAAATGAAACAAAAAACCCCAAATCATTTGGACCATCTATCTGATAAAATCACGTTAATGAAGTATGACTGTCCATCTTCCCATTTTTACGAGACATTCTCTATATCTCAGCTATTTCCAATTTCTGCAGCTAACTCAGCATCTCATCTTTTCTTCATTCACACTTAAAGAAAAAAAGAATAACTGTCCATGTTCTGCAAGTCAGGCAATATATTTTGGTACATATTTTTTTAATATACTGTATGAGCATATAGCAGGAAATTATCAAGTATATGCTCACTTTCAATATTTCATTCCTGGTGTGACAACAGGTATTTAAAGCATAGCCCACTAATCCCAAACAAATCCTTTTGAATTTGCTTTCTCAGTTACTGGGAAAACAGGTATTTTGACTGCCCTTTAGTTGTATTTATACCTATTTCATTCTCTCTTTGCCTCAAGCCTCCATACAGCACAAATTGTTAGAGGCAACTCTAACAGAGGTGAAGGCAAGAAACAGGCTCTGAGCAGGCTCTGCGGGAGAGCCAAGGTAGGGTGCCATGGAATCGAAGATTACCTGGGGGGCAGCAGGAGCTTAGAGGAGGTTGAGGATGGCCAAAGAGGGATTCAGGGTTGCTCAGAAGACGATTAGCAATGCCTGAGCTTCACTGTTCCCCAGAAATGTTGAATTTAGCTTTACTTCTCCTCAACAAGACAACAGTATCCCATCTGCCCAGCACCTTCACTTCAATGCCTCTCATTGGGGTGCAGGAGTGGGGGCAAGAGCTGATGAGAGCCAGGCTTTCCTTCCCTCCTACCTTCCTTCACCTTTCTCCCTTCTTGTCGAATATTTGGCAGGGGTTTATGCTTGCAAATAACAAGGCTGGGCAAGAAAGGAAAAGCCAGAAAATTTGAATCCATCTGGAGTATATCTGTAGCTGGTGAAACGATCTGGGGAGATGCAGTCCACATTTAAACCGAGCTGAGACTGCAGGAGAGGATGAATATAAGGGCTACAGAGTAGCCTTCCTTTCTGCTGCTTTTAGTTTATGATTTTCTAAAGGCACAAAACCTTTCAACGTGCTTACACAAACCCCATGGGCCACCTTACAACTGCACAGCTGGTGGGGGGCTGCTGGCTGCTCCTCCACTTCCACTGTACTGTATGATATTTATGTGCTGGCTGAGTGAGGTGAACACAGTGGCTCTGGTGAGCGTGCTCTCACATCATGCTTGCTTTTAGTATTTTTGTGACACCAGTCTGTTATTTACGACCCTTATTTGCCTGGGATGGATTAAAGCAAAATGAAATATCCATTCTCAGAAGTAAACAGAACAGCACAAATATAGCATAAACAGAAAGGACTTATATGAACAGAATAATTGTTGTGGAATATCTATCCATATAATAGGACTTGAAGCTGTTAAACATGCTTTTATCTGTATTTAGCAGAGCTGTGAGAATAGTATGTTTTCTTCTTTTTCCATTTTGTTAATGAACACGTGATCAATGTCTCTTCAGCATACAAAGTAGAACATTACTTAAAGTGGAATGTGAAAGGATAGTACTGAAACATCCCCTTAATAAAAATTCTGAATAACAAAATACAACTGTTCTTTAGTGGAAGGGGTGCTCTACATGAGAATTACAGCTGCACAGCAACTTGATTGACACCAGTTCACTTCCATGAGAAAGTTAATCTCTGCTAATGCAGTTGTCACAATTGATTATAAATTCTACTACATCTCTTGATGGCACGTTTTCAGTTAACTGATTTACTTTTCACTTACAACCTTCACATCTTTCCTATAAACACTGAGAGAAGATTCCAGGATCCCCCTGTAAAGCGAATTTATGTTCCCATTATTTTTGGTACCTAAAGGCTTCACACTAAATACCATTGAGGGCTTATTAATTTAAGTATTGAATTATCCTTTAAGTGCAGATTTGACCATTAGAGACATAGTAGGCCTTTCATTCACTTTGAACTTTCAACATAGCTCAGGCTTTTAATGCCACTGGAATTTTAGTGGTACTGCAAAGGGGTGTGTCTAAATGGGGAAGTTAAACCTCCCACTGATGCTGTCATGAATGTCTTCTGTGGACTTTGTAAGCCACCTTGAAAACAAAAAAGATCAAATTCACCTCCCACTGTAATTGTCAGTTGATGATGAAATGCTGTAAAGGCATTACTGTGGGCAAAACAATCATAATAGTAAATTATCCAAGTGTCATGGTTTTGCTCTGGGTCAATTTGCTTTCACACCCCCCACACAATTACTATTAGTTGAAAGAAGGTTTATGCAGATAAAAGAGACTGGATTTAAGAAAATAGTGTGAACATTTATTACTAGCAAGTTAAAGAATTACATCCACAACAATTCTACTTAAGTAAAAATGCTATGTATTTACAGAAATACTTCTCCCCTCTTTATATCAGTCCAAGGAAGAGAAGCAGTCCTTTTCTCCATTCTCGGAGTTCCAGCTCACTCTCCAGCACTCTCGTCACAGCTGGAACTCCATCTCTCTCTCGTTCTGTGTCGGCCTCCAGGGCTGGGCCTACCCCCCTTCTGGGCTAAGACCAGAGGCTAGGGGGTTACCCAGATCCTGAAGGTTTTTCTTCCATAGGCTTGCAAGGGGACACTTGCTTACTATGGATCTTTTTCTACAGGGTTACAGGGGATAATGGCTTATGAGTCCACCCCTGTTTCCCTATGGAGGTCCCTTCCCATGGGAGAACAGTCCTTGACAGACCTCTCGGCATGGGTCTAGCATGGATTCTTCACTCGAATCCCAACATCCTTACCCGAGCCATTTTCTGCTCCAGTGTAAGGCTCTCTCAGAGTCACTAATCTTCAACAGCAGCATGGATCCCACACACGGATTCCAACATCCCACCTGGCCGTCTCGCTCCAGCATGAGGTTCTCTCAGGGTCACAAAACCTTCAACAGGACTCTGCCTCATTTCAGTCCTTCTCATGAAGTCTCAACTTCCTCATGCAACTTATTCCAGTGTAGGCTCTTCCACATGCAGCACGGGGGTCTCCTCACCAACAAACTTTCACAGGTAGCAGGGTTTTATTTTTCAGTCTTTTCCCTGCTGAAGGGAGAGAGCGAAAGGGGGAAGAAACAAGCCCCTTTCGCACTGTTCTTTCTCCTACAGCTGCCAGCTTTGACTTTGAACACTCCGTTATCTCTTTGCTGGAATTCTTCTGCCGCAGTTTCTGTCCAAGCAGTTCGTCTTTTAAAGGTTTTTTTTTTCTTCACTCTCTTACAGAAGAGAAGGGGGAGTTTCAGTGCTATACCTGCCCCCGGCCCAGGGCCGGGAGAGGAGGGGACCCTGGCCCTCCTTAGGGCCTTCTTGCCACCTCTACATGGCTGCTGCTCCTAATTTCAACTGCACAATCCCCTTCTCTTCCATTTTCTTAAATATGTAATTAGCAAAGGTGTTACTGGGAGTTTTAATTGGCTTCTTGTCCAGAAATTCACCTGGACAAAACCATTCTCAGCCCCAGGGGCTGGCTGGCTGGGCAAAACCATGACACCACGTGTGCTGTTTTTTCAAGCACAGATAGTGTCTTACGTAGTCCTGAACAGAGACAATATCACATAAGACAACAGACAACAACATTTGTCCATGGTCTATCTGAGCTTCAACTACTTAAAATGGCAATTTAGGACAGCTAATAAAATGGACTTGTTAAATTCATGCTCACAGATGTGTTGAGATTCTTGAATGTAACATGCAAAGAGTTATCAGATACGAAGATTATTGTTTAACTACATTTATTTGTAGACCTTACTAAAATTTCATTCATTATTATGATCATAATCCTTTAATTTTTAAAGGAATTAGATTTTTATTTTAAAAATCAGTGATAGTATATACTATTTTTAAAGTAACTATTTGCATGTATGTATGATACAGTGTTTTATGCCTTTGATGTTTGAATGTTTCTTATTGATAACTATGCAAAAATCTGATGTAATTTATTTTCAATACTTTCATAACAAATACTCAGGATTCTTTCTATCATTTTTCCCTGAGCAAATCAGATACATAATTTTTGCACAACTCGTTTGATGCTATAGAAATATTTAGTCTCTACAAGTTTCTTGGGGCATCTGGCAGTGTATTTGAAATAGACGTAGTGCAAAAAGGTTTCTCTAGTGCTGCAATTCAAAGTGAAGTTTAAGGTGAGAAGTATTGTACAAAATTTTCTTGTCTGATTTTCTGTCTCTAAATATATTTCCAACAAACCCCACTAAAATAATAAGCCCCAGATTTGTTCCTATTCTTAAAAATTTGTGTTCTAACTATCAATACCCCCAGTTAAAACTTTATTTTTGTTTTGTGAAAGAAAATGAAGAGAGGTCTGGCAGAAACTGGGACAGGAACTGCTTTATCAGAACAGCTTTAACCTTTCTAAGAAATTAATAAGTTGAAAGCATTCAGACATTTAAGTGGTTATGGATAGAAAATGGAAGAGACACTGCTAAAACTGGTCTGTCAAGAGGGCCAGCAAGGTCTCCCACTGAATGCTCCAACTGCCTCTCCATCTTGCCACGTGTGAAACCTACTATTTTCATTTCTCTTCTAGCTGAGCCCCACAATTTACCCCGGTAGTGGGGCTCACTCACCAGACTGCCGTGCTGACCTTGTGTGACTGCACCTCCCAGGCTGGGCTGGCCAGATGTCACTATTCTCCTAGAGGTCCCATCAGGAGCTGCAAACATTATAAATGTGTAAACACTTCTGGAGGAGGTCTTCATGCACAGCATTACAGCCACTAGAAATGCTACTATAACACAAGTCTACACACAGCCTCTTATACCATTTTTTTCAACCTTATTATTTTTAACAATCTACAAACTTTCCTTGTATTCCTCTGTTTCCTAGTGGGTGGCCTTCTCTAGGTCTTTGTTGATTTTTTTTTTTTTTCACTATTTGATTTTCTTGCATTGCCAAAGGATAATTCACCTGCAAGCTGGCATGGAAATTCTAGGGTTTAATGTTGAAGAAAGTGTTTTGAAGAAAGGGTTGCTGAGACTTGGGGAGTGGCATAATTACAACCATCAGCTCCAGTTATGGCAGATGTGTGAAAATAAAACTGGGACTGGTCTTACTAGCCACCTTCACAGCCTCAGGATGTGCTATATTTAAGTAATACTGGTAACAAACATTTAATGCTGTTTGGAGGAAACTGTTGTTTTGAGGGGAAATCGTTGCAAAAACAATACTGAGAATCGAACTTTCAAGTATTTTCAGCATCATTTTTCTGGTCTTTTTTGGCTCTCAGAAAATTCTTCTGCATTTATACACAGATAAGATACAAATGTATTGTTCTTTTTGCTGCTGCCATCCTCAAATAGCAAACATATTGCAGCACTGATATGGTCCCAAATACCTTAGAGAGGACATATCTGCTCTCCAGAATTTTCAGCACTAAGATCCTGTCATGGAGCACCAAGGTCAGTTTGGTGAGAGCCTGTTCTGCAAGATAGGCTCTAACATATTTGTTTCAACAAAATATTAACAGATGAGTGCCCATGAGGAGGCTTCATCTAAACTTTGGCAAATACAGAATTAGTACAGAGTTAAATTTCCCTGTTACACATACACATGCTGACACAGATGTCCATATCCCATTCCTATTAGAGGCCATAAGACTAGCCTATATTCATTAAAAGTAACTTTCTTGCTCTCTTTTTACAGGATCTTATATCTTGTAGCATTTTCCCAATGCCACTAGCAATTCTTATGCAGTCTGTGTATTAACAATCATGACTTCTATGAAACCTTTCTTCATTAATGCTTTAGGAGAGTCTTGAATGTTTAGATCCACTTATCAATGGTTCAGCAAATCCCACAGCACCACACGTGTGAAAGATGTATAGAGAGCTATAAAAATATATTTTTGATAAGTTTAAATAAGATATGGATATAGGCAGGTCTCCTGTGCACAGCTGTTAACACAATTACACTAATTAATTAAAATAGTTATCATAGGCTCTTAAAGCTGGTGAGTTCTGGGTAGGATCCAATCCCTTGCCTAACTTAATGGTAATGTCACTGAACTTCAGATCAGCGCCTTGCTGAATACTAGACAGATACATTGAGACTAACACAAGTTGCTATAGTGCCTATCAAAATGTGACACAAAATAAAATGGGACAGAGAGCAAGACGAGTGAATGAAAGAAAGAGATGGAGAGGCATAACCTGTGGCTGAAAAACAAATATGAGAAGCAATGAAAATTAAGAAAAATGTTTGCTTATCTTCTTCTGTTAATACTATTGCAGTCACTAAGGTGTTAGAAAGAGATTAGAAACGAATACTCTTTCATGATCCATCTTGCATCACATTTTTCCCTGCCATTGCCCCAGTTACTTTACAGCTGGTTCTATATTTATTTATCTTTGGGTCCTCACAGAATTACTCTATGATTTCTTTTGTTTTTCTTTCTGCTTACATCAGAACTGATTCCTGCCCACTTTACTCAAACTGCTCCTTGTGATTACCAGAAAGACCCCCCCCCCAAGATTATGCCTCTGAGGCCAAAGTGAACACATTAGAAGCTCTCCCTGAGTGTAACAAAATGTCCGTACTCTTCAACTGATTCTTTTGTAGTGCTGACTGACCCAAGAACAAAATAGGACTATGAAAGAGTGATAAGTGAGTGTGACAATTTCAGCATGAGGTACTTAGTTTCACCCATTCTATAGCAGCTCCGCTTTGTTGCTTACTCATCTGGTCCGCAAAGCATTAGGGGCTCACATAAAGCAGAGAGTATGAAGAAAGAAGGATAAGACAGAGATCCAAGAAGACAAGCAGGTCTGATCCTCAGGCCTTAGTCAGCTTCTTAAGAAAAGGATTTTGCAATTGTCACCATCTGATCCACATTTGTAACCCTCCATCTGAACTGGCTGGGAAAGATCTGTTCTTTTATTTTCTGGCACTATGGCAATAGTGGGCAGATTAACACCCAGATAGAAGAGGGTGAAAAAAAAGAAAATTAGGTAAGTATCATAAAATACACACAGTTTTGGGGGAAACTAAAAGACTGTGTCAGCAGGTGGCCTTGAAATCATCTGCTTAGCCTTGCTCATGTGAAATGAACTTCTGTCTGACTCAGCTTCCTTTTAGTTCTATAGAGAGTCGATCTTCAGCAGGTGCCACACACAGCATTAGGCAATGCTGGCAGATCCTTTTACATCTCAGAGTACAAAGAACAAGGAATATAAACTAGCTGATGGTGGACCCTTATCAAGGTTAAGGCTTCTACTGCAAGATCAGTGTTCAGTTTGGCAACAGGCACTGAAACCACTTCTCATCTACCAGTTATTTTACTCTTTTAGACAGAACTCTCATTTATCTCGTATGCACAAATTTGCTCTGTACTACAAACTGCATCTGCATGTAGATTATTGCGAGACTGTGTTAGTCCTCAGTAACATAGCAAAATACATCTTCCAACATTTCTACAGGCTCAATAACATTGTATGTAATATCTCTTGTTTTCTTTCTTACAGTATGCAGAACAATTCATCACGCCTTATTGTACTGTCACAGGTAAAATCTGATATCCTGACTTTATGTTGAATATTAGATAAGTAATTAGGAAAGTAGAGCAAAGATTACAGAAGGAATTCAGGGCTACATTAAAAATTTGGCACACATGGTTGTAAGAACTAGGATCTTATAATTTTGTAATATGCTGACCTTACAGTCATAACTGTTGATTTTATGGATACAGATTTATTCAGAGTTAATATTTGGTACCTACAAATGATGTGGTTTTCAATATAATGTACATACTGATTCTCCGGGACAAGAGAAGACCGAGGGCCTGTGCAGCGAATTGCAGAGGTCAATGAGACTAAGACGATCCCAGAGGAGGCAAAAAACTGGAACCCTTTATTGGACTTACAAGTTCATTTTTAAAGGGTTTAGGGTTTATATATTAACAGAGGGATGGAATGACTACAATTTATTACAAGTAGGGTTTTTTGGGGATGACATAAGGCAAAAGCCCAGGCTAACAAATTTGGGGTCTTAGCAATTACCTCATGGAGGAAAAACTTTATCTTAGGGGATTCTACAAGGGAAAATAGGTATTCTGGTTTACAGGATGCAGGGACTCAGGGAACACAATGGGAGAGATGTTCTACAGGATGCAGGGATTCAGGAATTCAAAAGGAGAGATAAGATGCAATAGGGTTTCTGCAGAGGTTTGATGAAATCCAGGTGTGGACCCTCTGGGATGAGGCAGAGCAATCAACATCTGATGATATCTCCTTTGCTTCTCAAACGGAAGTTTTCTCCCCAGCTCTTCTAGCCCAAGGCTTTCTGCAAAGTCCACTCAAATCCTTCTCTACTGATGTCATATTTTGGGATCCAACAGCGAATCCATCTATAATAAACACTATAGACTAATCATCTGCAGTGCTTTTCTAGCAGAATAGGGTGAATCCCTGAGATGAAAAAAAAAATATAGTCAGCTCATCCCTGACTATGTCAAGACCTACTAATGAGTATTAAGCTGTCAAGCTTAATACATTCCATTTCTCTGGCTCTTGCAAGTAACAGAACAGCTGCAAACAAAACTGTGCTTTCCACTTAGAATCATATAGAATCATAGAATAGATTGGGTTGGAAAAGACCTCCAAGATCATCAAGTCCAACTCCTGATCCAACTCCAATTACTATATCATGGCACTAAGGGCCACATCCAATCTCTGCTTAAAAACCTCCAGGGATGGTGAATCCACCACCTCTCTGGGTAGGCTGTTCCAATGCTTGATTACCCTCTCTGTAA
>NW_020955313.1:307118-312122 GCF_003031625.1 Empidonax traillii
AGCGCTGCAGGGGGTTGTTGTGGCCAAAGTGCAGGACCCGGCACTTGGCCTTGTTGAACTTCATCCCATTGGAGTCAGCCCATCTCTCCAGTCTATCCAGATCCCTCTGCAGAGCCCTCCTGCCTTCCGGCAGGTCGACACTCCCTCCCAACTTGGTGTCATCTGCAAATTTGCTGATGATGGACTCAATCCCCTCATCTAAATCATCGATAAAGATGTTAAACAGGACTGGGCCCGGCACTGATCCCTGGGGAACACCACTGGTGACCGGCCGCCAGCTGGATGCAGCCCTGTTCACCAGCACTCTCTGGGCCCGGCCCTCCAGCCAGTTCCTGACCCAGCACAGAGTGCCCCCTGTCCAAGCCATGGGCTGCCAGCTTTTCCAGGAGTATATTATGGGAGACAGTGTCAAAGGCTTTGCTGAAGTCCAGATAGACCACATCCACAGCCTTCCCCTCATCCACTTGTTCTAAAATTTAACTATTTAAAACACTTATGTAGGTTTTAGACCAGCAACAACTTATTTTACTAACATTCTTCTATGGTGATTGAAAAGACAAAAAATATATATAAAAGCAAGAATTGATTCTGACTTTACAGGACTAACTTTTTACTAAAAAAAAAGCTTGATTTAATTTCTAATAGATTGGTTCCATTGGAAGAGACATCTAACAATCATTTAGTCCAACTGCCTGGTGACTTCTACATTTAATATGGAAATATGTGAAGTACCCAGAAAGAGGGAATCACCAGGCAACATCAACAGAATCCGTCAATTTGGAAAAAGAAATTCCTGTCATCTTGAATTTCAGGAAAAGACACACACATTAGACCTCATTGAAAATCATTGTGTCCTAAAAATGAAACTTTTAGGATCATTGTCATGCTTCAATGTGTCTAGCAGCCCACCATACACCTTTCAGATATATCTTTAAAAGAAAATTCAACTGAAATTGTTTAATGGGTCACTGGGTACCAGCTGCAGGAAACTTGGTACTCCAGCCCATCTAGCTTCCAGGCTATGGCTGGAGAAGAGGGACATTGCCACACCTTCATCAGCCAGACAAGAAGCAATACTCAGCATCTGACAGGCATTCAACTCGTTGGTTACTGCTGATACCAATTTATGTGTTAGCTACATTTTGGGGCTTTTAATTAATTTATCTGAGGATTAAAAAAATAAGGGAAAACTCAGTTCCTCTGGCCGTTTGCCCCAACTATGAGTCATAGTAAGTTATTAATTATTTAAAGCAAAACCTTTGCTGTTATAGTAACTATTTCTTAGATCTTTTCCCACATCTTTAATTTATGACAAATTAATAAAAGTAGACTGCTGATTATTTAAAATATGGGCACGGAATTGCTGCTGCTTTGGTGAGTAAGCTACACATTAAGAAGCTAATACCATTTTGGCTTAAAAACTAAGAAGTAAGATTGGAGACCAAATTAGTATCTTTAATCTCATTTTTCACCGCAAGTATATTCATTTGAAACCTTGGATGCCATCTTTTTAATTGCAAATTGCTCTAAAACACTTTAAAAGCCAAAAATGGCATATGAGACTCGTAAATATGCAGAATTTCAAGCAAGCGAAAGTTTAAAATCTCCAGGATTTGAAAGCCTTTTGCACAGATTGACAGAGCAATACAAAGGATAAGTGTACTTTAGAAAGGTTAAAGATCACTCAGATTTGTCTTCCCTTTGAATACCTGTCCTGGAAAGTGTTCAGCAATAATCTCTTATCTCCAGGTACATTTCTGGAGTGTGTGAACCAGCAGAAGATTTTAGGGTCTAAAACAAAGTAGCTAAGAGGAAATGTGGACACATTATGAACACAACAGTGAAAATCAAAACCAGTTATCAACATTTTCTTTTCTAAAATACAAGTTGATGACATTATAATTTAAATATCAAATTTTATTTTTCCACATTAGTACATTTTCAAGTCTATAAATACAATGGACTATATTTTTATATCTATTTTTTTTTTATTCCACTACAACCTATAAAGAAACTAGGCTAAATGTTACAAGCATTTAGATTCAAATCAGATGCATCCATGTTTTTTACTAAAAATGGGCAATCAATATTAGAAAAAGCAGTCTGGATCCTACATAACCCATCCAAAATGTTCTCCTTTTCCACTGCAGACCTCAACTATTCCCATGTGAATAGGGAAAACTTCAAGACAAAATGTGAAGCAGATCAGTAGACTGCTTCATAGAGTATGTTGTTAGAGTATGCTTCATAGAATATGTTAGTTTGAAATGGTGATACCAAGATTAAAACTAGGTGGAGGGAGAAGAGAATTTAATTAGAAGTCACATTACAGTAAAGCAAAATAATAGTTAGCTTGGACTGGAGCTATGATGGTAATTAATCTCTAATTACTCCGCTCTCTAATAAGCGCTACATCTCACAGCTGTTCAAAACATAATACCTTTGCAATTGAAATGCATTTTTTGAAAAGCATAAATTCCTTGTCACGGGTTCAAGTGGCTGAATTTTTGGTAACAGGGGGCCATAGAGATGATTTCAGTATGAAGCTACTAGAAGCATTTGCTGTTCTATGAAAAAGACAATGATAGCAAGCTCCAGGATGGACTTCCTACTACTATCCAATGGTATGTGCTTCTGTGATAACATATTTAAGAATAGAGGAAGAGAAAGCTTGTGGCAGAGAAGAAATTCCAGCTGGAGAGGAGAGCAGAAGAGAACATGAGAAAGCAATGTAGACTCCAAGGTCAGTGTAGCAGGAGGGGGGATGAGAGGCACGGGCCTCCCTCTCCCCCTCCAGCAGGGGAAAGACTTAAAGCTTGAGACCCCTGCTGGCTTTGGAAGATTACTGGGGTGAGGAGAGCCACCCTGCAGCTCATGGAAGAGCCTACACTAGAGCAGGTGGATGCACGAGGAGTCTGAGACCCCATGGGAGACCTAAGATAAAGCAGAGTCCTGCTGGAGACCTGTGGTCTATGGAGAGAAAACCTATGCTGGAACAAGTTGTCCCAGACAGGATCTGTGGCCCTGTGGGGAATCTACGCAGGTGCAGCTCATTCATGACCCAAGGGACAGCAGATTGTGGAAGAACTGCTACCTGAGGGATGGACCCACGCTGGAGAGGTCCATCAAAGACTATATCTCATGGGAAGGGACCCCACAGGAAACAGGGGAAGGACTCAAAGCCATTACTCCCCAGTAAATGTGATGAGGACTATGGTGAAACAAGATGTCCCCTTGCAGCCCATAGAGAAGACCATCAGAGTGCAGAGAGACTCCTCTGCACCGAATGGACGAGTGACCCCCCAGGACAGTGAATTGAGAAGAGTTATTGTCTAAGAGTTAGATTTTAACAGCAGTGAAAACAGCCACTGGCTGAGTCTTCCCCCCTTTCCCATCTCCCTGCGCTGCTAGGGGGAGGAGGAAGAACATGGAAGAATGAGAGATGGGGGAAAATGTTGTGTTTTAAGACTTTTTTATTCTTTTACTCTTTAGTTCTTATTCTGTTAGCAATAAATTCAGCTTTTAGTTTAAGTTTGTTAGCAATAAATTTAAGTTTTATTCACATGTGATCAATAAGTGACTTCTCCCAGCTCTTATCTCTATTCAGAAATTCTCTGGGTTTTTTTCTCTAACCTGGAGAAGAGCAGAAGGGGGAAGAAGGGTGAAAAGCGGCTTTCAGTGGGTGTTGAACTCCAGCCAGTGTCAAAACCACCACATTCCTTTAAGGGTAAAAAGTTCATTTTGAAAAACAGTTTTCTTAGCAAGAAGGTAAAGCAAATTTTGTGTTCTGCACAGTCCTTAAGGATTTTATTTTAGATGCAGTTCATTCTATGTCCAGTCTGTAGATAAATGAAACTAGTCAAGATCATTCCAACTATTGAAGCTGGAACTGAACCTGGCAAGGAAAGCAAGGAGTCACAGGAAAGGCTTCTATAGGCATTAGGCATGTTATTAAGAAAAGGATGGTGAAAGAATGTGTAATCCACAATAAACAATGCTATCAAACTAGTAGAAATAGAGGAAGAAGCTGAGGTACTCAACAACTTTTTTGCCTCAGTCCTCAGTGGCAACCTCTTCCCACACCTCATGATTGGATGGAAGCAGGATGGGGAGTGGGGGAGTGAAATCCCTCTCACTTTAAGCAAGGATCAGGTTCATGACCTGAATGTATATAAGTCTATGAGACCTGATGAAATGCATCCCAGAGTCCTGAGAGAACTGGCTGTCAAGTCACTCTCCCAGATATTTGAAAAGTTATGGCAGTTAGAATTCCCAGGCGACTGGAAAAGGGGAAAAATTGTACCCGTCTTTAAAAAGGGTAGAAAGGAGGACCATGGGAACTACTGACCTGTCAGTCTCCCCTCTGCTCCTGGCGAGATCATGGAACTGATCCTCTTAGAAGCTGTGCTAGGGCACATGGAGGATAGAGAGGTGATCTGGGACAGCCATCCCTTCACCAAGGGTAAGTCCTGTCTGACCAACCTTGTGGCCTCCTATGATGAAGTGACTATGTCAGTGTGCAAGGGAAGGGCTACAGATGTCATTTATCTGGACTCTGTTGACACAGTTCCCCCCCAGCATCCTTCTCTCTAAATTGGACAATGAAGGATTCAACAAAACAATTAAATAACTGTTGTAATCCAATTATTTATTTGTGATGTTACAAGAGGGAAATGTCAACATTTTAAAAAAATGGCATAGCTTTCTTTTTTAATACAAAACCATCTTATCAGGATTGCATAACCAAACACTCCACAGGTTGACCCTTATCAGGAGAGATGTGCTGATGTTCTTGAAAAGATACAGATTTTCATTAAAAAAAAAAAAAAAAAAAAAAAAAAAAAAAAAAAAAAAAAAAAAAAAAAAAAAAAAAAAAAAAAAAAAAAAAAAAAAAAAAAAAAAAAAAAAAAAAAAAAAAAAAAAAAAAAAAAAAAAAAAAAAAAAAAAAAAAAAAAAAAAAAAAAAAAAAAAAAAAAAAAAAAAAAAAAAAAAAAAAAAAAAAAA
>NW_020955313.1:312247-359116 GCF_003031625.1 Empidonax traillii
AAAAAAAAAAAAAAAAAAAAAAAAAAAAAAAAAAAAAAAAAAAAAAAAAAAAAAAAAAAAAAAAAAAAAAAAAAAAAAAAAAAAAAAAAAAAAAAAAAAAAAAAAAAAAAAAAAAAAAAAAAAAAAAAAAAAAAAAAAAAAAAAAAAAAAAAAAAAAAAAAAAAAAAAAAAAAAAAAAAAAAAAGCAGCTCATCAGACAATTCTCATAAAAGAAGAACACTGAAATGGGCACGAAATGAATCAGCACTCTCGAATATTAAAATATCCGTTAACAAATATCAAGATGTCAGTAAATCCACTAATATGTTATGAATAGATGTAGCTGAGCTCACTCAAAGCTGTCCTTCCTGAGAAAGAGACAGGGTGGGATTCTGGTAATGAGTTTTGAAATAAAGCTTTATTTTTATTCACTGCATGTCAATAAGAATTCAAGTTAAGCCTCACACAATTAAAGCAATATAACACTGCACAAGTTACTGAATTTGTTCAGGAATACTTAATAGTCTGTATATTACAGTACAGAAAGGATGTAATGTATCCTATCATTCCAAAGTATAGGCAAATTTTAAAGGGCATTATTTTTGCAAAGAGAAAGTGTAATTTTTTAACCACAGAGAGAAAAGTAATTCTTCCTATATATATGTATATGTTATAAAGTATATTTCTATGAATACATGACAATGATATTTTTGGGCACAATTTTTAATAAAGTAGATCTACACAGAGTTCGGTACTAGGAAATCTTAGTGGATTCCTCCTAATAGTCCTCATTATCTCTGTACATATGAAACTCTGCAAAGTGGAAACGCTCCCTCCTCTCTATAAAAGAGTAGGTTCTGAAGCATTTATTTCAAGTTTAAAGACAAGACTCATGAATATGATACTGAAGTTGATTCAGGGAGAGGAGGGGTGAGTAGATCAGTTAGGATTTATGAAACTAATAATGCTCAATCTTTCCAGTTTAATTTGTATTTTGCTACAGACTAACACAAAATCTCTGGTATATACTGAAATTCATTTCAAGAATTAGAATAAATTACGAGACTGCTGCTGTAATGTAGAATAAAAAAAATTATTAAAAACAAAAACACCAAAACCAAACCCCAAACAAAAATAATAACTCAAGAAACAGTATAGAAAGGTTCAACCAGAAAGTAAAATTGCAGGCAATAAAGATGTAGGTGTAGCAAACACTTGGCCTTAGTCTCCTGCAGTCTCCTCCACTCAAAGAAGAACAGTACATCGGCAAGTGCTGGAGGGCTACAGAGTACTGAGGTAGGAATAGTTAAGTATCATCCTGTAGTCACATCAATCACAACAAAATTCCACAGATCATGGAGAACATGAAGTTGGGGTATTTGCTATTCAAGGCTAAAGTAAACCAGATTCCTGAATTGTAACTGAGAATTAGAAACTATAGGTTTTTGGAAGTGCTCAACTCGACCTGATAGGAACATGCAGATGTAGAAAAGTTTTACAGATGTGTTGTCAAGTCACTGGAGGTGTTCAGTGTGTGATATCCTTTTGCGCACAAGACAGCACATGCTTATCCATTGACATCTCCTGTGCTAGCATTAACATCCCTCCACCACTTGGTACACAGGCTACGGTGAAATCTTCACTTTTTCTTCTTCTCCTTTAAAGATTCCAGCAGACATTGCCTGCCTTCCTCATGGAAGGGAAAGTGGGAGAGCTATGACCGTTTTATAGGCAGTCTGTCCCACAGAGCCTCCAGATCAAGCTATGGGGAGAACACAAGGTTTCACTGCATATATCTCAGTCAGGCAGACTTAGAATTCTCCTAGGAATCTTAGTACTGAGCCCACAATCCTTTTGAGTCTATCCTAAAGCAAAATTTCTGTATGATGGGAGAGATGGGAGCAGCACTAATCCACATGAGCTATGGGAAGAAGTACCTCCTTCATAGGAATGAATCCCAAGCTGATCAAGAAGTCTTTTGGTTGTAAGGGAACAGCTCTACACCAAGCTGGGTGTGAGGATCATGTGCTCCACAGTTTATACCTCCTGTATACCTGTTGGGCAAGTACAGGAACACATCCTCTCCAGGCAAACAGTTTTAGTCTTTGTGCATATGTACACTGCACAAAAACCAAGTATGTTTCTCCTGCAGTTCTTGCAATTATTTTAAAAATTTAAAATACTTATGTGTTGCTTCTAGCAAGATGTTTGACCTAGCTCACTAGAGAATGAGAATATGGAAAAACAACTCCTGCTACCTTGGATTGAAAATGAAAAAAACCAAAGAAATATCATCATTCAAAAAACAAATCTGAAGAGATCACATGGTGGCCAGAAGTAATTAGTAATATCTGTCAGCTAACCATAGATTTTTTTAATTTAATATGCCTACTGGTTTTATATGCTATGTTCATTTTCATAAACTTACATTTTTTTCTCTATCATATTTAAGATATTTTTACTGAAGTTCCTACAATTATTTAAAAATCTTTCAGAGTATATTAAGGGATATCCAATATCAACTTAAATGTAAGCAGACATTAAATAAGCCACCAATAATCTGAAAATTTAATATTCCATTCCTCATTTTTAACACAATTAAACTGTGAAATTTTAAAATTGTAACAAATATTTTCTGCATTAAATATATTTCTGTTAAGCTCATTCTGTATACAATTACGTTTATCAAAAATTGCTACAGTTATTATAAAGGCAGTATTTAACTTGCAATCAATACAACTTTATAGCTACCAATCAACATGAAACAACTTTTGTAAGCAATCATGTAAACACAAAATGCAAAGCAAGATTAAAATTGATGTTGCTGATGTAAATCAGTCAAAGACTAATAAAATCCTTTTGGCAGAGTTACACTTGTGTAACTCCGAGTCTTTCTGCAAGATGAAGCATTTGGTGCTGATTTTCAGTGTTCGGTCATCTCTCCAGAAGGCACTTACGAGCAGCAATTGGCTTTGCAGTTATTTTCACCACTGTCTTTCAAAGTGATCCTAATGGACCATGTGCTCTCACTTAAGGATTTATTTCTCTTCTGAATTCCTCTGCATACTGAGGAAGGATTATCCTGTCACGTCACTGAGAATTATAACAGTCTCCTAAGCAATCAAAACCTATGTGTCTCCAACATTTTCTTTCCCACACAAGATACAAGGCCATGTCTGTCATATTACACTAAAGGAACCTGCAGTGAGCCAGCATTGCTCCTGGAGTGCCTTGGTCCCAGGTGCAGAGCTGTTGGGGTCATGTTACAGGAAGGATGGCCGAGGAGGGTCCTGGGAGATGTAGTCTCCCAAGTACTCAATCAGACACGTGCAGTGGAGTAACCCTGTGGTGATTGATTGTTAACGTCACATGTGTGACATTTTACTATTTGAACCCTATATATAAGTGGTTGTCTCATTTGAATAAAGGGATTCAGGTACTAGTTAACCTGGTATCTGGGTCTGTGCCCAGGTTTATTCTATATTATAATAATATTTCCTACACAGAGCAGTACCACAGCTAGAGCTCTGCTACCTGCCAAATGTAACCCTGAAGGACATATTTGGCTGGTTCAGTGACAGCTGTCCCCCTCTGAATATTAGAAGTAACATGTTACTCACCAAAACTAAATTTATTTTTACTTGGCATAAAATGTATTGACTTCTCACATAGGTTTCCGCAGCCTTTTTTGCATCTCTTGGTCTTAAATGTGGCTTCCCTTTTCTCCAACACTTGCCAAAAGAAGCAAGAGCCTACCCTAATCAAAGCAAGCCCAGATTCACATAGGTAGGAGTCTAGCTACAGAGATCATGTCTGCAAAATGCCACATCCTTCTGGTGGTTGTAGAGCTTCTCAACAGGAAACAGTGTAAGTCTACAGTGGAAACCTTAATTACTGTCTTGTTTACTAACAATTTCTTATCTCCCTTCTATAGTTTAGAGAGCAAATGTATATATTTAATCACCATTTATATATATTCAGTTGATAATTTCCTGATTTATGATAATTTTGAATATGTTAATGGCATCTGTAACTTGCATAACATGCCTGAATTAAGAAAATCTACTTATACATATTTATGTTGCATAATTCCACTCCCCAAGAGTGGAAATACTGGTCTAAAGCAAAAATATCCCACATGGACATAATTTGCATATTTGATTATGCTTTTGCTTATTGTAATTATTTTTTAAGGCAAAGGCTTTTCTTAAGTAATCTACTTAAAATGTTTCATTTATCCTTAGTGTGATAAAAACTTGATTACAAATTTCATCTGTAGCACCAGAGGTGTGCACATTGGAGTCAGTGCCTTGATCTAAGTCTTCCAGAAACCCTGAGGGCCAGATCGTTACAAGCTGCTTCATTCAGGGCAGTGAGATGTGAACTTCTGCCCAACTAATGCCAAAAGGCACATTCCATACTGGAGAGGCTCCAGTCTCTGCCATGCCAAGGGATGAGGGAATCAGAGGTTGCAGCAAACCTGGCTGCAGGGAGCTGCACAAACAAAGCCCAAAGGGAGTCTTGAGGAAAGCACTCATGCATGGGCAGGGCACACTGCATTTCAAGGGAGGATGATAGCAGGCAGATTTCAGAGGGTGTGCACAGTCTGGATTTGGACGTCTGCCTGCCTGGCACTCCGGGCAATGAATCCTCTGTAGCAGTCAGAACCTGGAGACATGCAGGAATAGCCAAAACACCTCCAGACAGTAGATTTACAGCCCTTGGGCGTCTGGTCTCCTGGTTGTATGTGTTGCATGACTTTATTAGCAAGTACTCACCTGCACTGCTGTTTCTGCAGGCATGTTCTTTTATCCAAACTAAGAATGAATTTACAAAAACTGGTTATCATGACACAGATAATTTCATGTGTTGTTGATATAGTTATTTTGCCCCACTATAAAGGCTCCTGGATTCACTTACCTGACTTATTCCTGCTGTCTCCCAAGGGTACTTTGGCAATTAATTACCTAGAATTTGCAAAAACCTTCGCCACTATTTTTGTATCATTTATAATGGAATTGTATACACATAGGAGAACGTTGCAGTGCATGCAAACCCTCATCAATGCTGTGTTTTGTGTGAACTACTCAATAACAATGCCTACCTTGCAGGTATCAAGACCCTAATTTTCTGAAGCAGAAGGATTGATGTTGCAAGGCTGAAATAGGAATTTGAAAAATATTCACTTAACTTTCCACAGCACTTAAACAGCTGTTGACCACACTGTTCACTACATAGATTTCAACAGTCGTGCTCTTCACTCTTCGGGAAGCAAATTCAACAGAGACCTGCACACTCTTTCTCTTTGAGTAATAGGACACTATGTTGTCTCATACTGCAGTAGAAGTGAACTCACTTTGCATCCCCTTACCAGAGCATATCCTGTCAGATCTGGATCAAACAGAATTTACCTCTCTGGAGTACTATGTTACATTTAATTGAGTCATCTAATTCTTAAACCCTTCAAATTCTCTGAGAGGCAAGGTATGAGACACAGAGCCCATCTGCCTGCAGAGCCAGTTGTCTGGAAGAACAAAATAACTTTTCTGAGTACCAACTTCCAGAAGAGGCAAAAATATTGATATTTACACTTAGAGAACTACTCCAGCTCCACTCTGTTACTAACAAATCACTTCCATGAAAAAGGATAATAAGGGAATATTGAAGAATAATATAGAAAAATTAAATCTTTCAGCTTCTTAATGCATATCATTAAAATCAATCATTATTTAATACAGTTTTATATCACATTAGCAATCTGCAGCCTTTGTCAGTTCATTATACTAATTGCTGTACCACCAAAGCAGGGCTAAAGGAGCTGCAATTTGAATGCAGTTTGAAGAGCTGATGGGGAAAAGGTGACTCTAGTGGAAAATGGTGGTAGTATCAGTGTTGGAGAAGTCACCAGAGTCCATTTGGTATCTGATACTTGAAAAAGTACAGTATACAGAATATGCAGCCATATGCAAACAACATGTTCTGCAAAGCACACATCCCAGCACAGTCCTCCTCAAGTACTCCTGGAGCTCCCTTTTACAAGAAGTCACAGGAGTTTGAGTTTGAAGAAAGAATTTTAGTTGCTATTTTTCTTTCTTGTTTGCTTATTTGTTTAGCTATTTTTTGGTATGTTTTGAAGAAATACAAGAACACATTTACATATTTCTTGCATAGAAAATGAAAGCATTTTTGGTATTTTCTACATATTATTTGGTTGCAAAGCCCAGCTTCATGATTCCAAGTTGTTTCTGCTTGTGTAACAACACCTTCTCATTTAGTTACTCTTTTCCCTTCTCAGGAAAATGCTCTGAAAATAAGTAAAAATAAACAATTATTTTTAATTCCTCCAGGGAGTACAGTGTTCAGTGTAATGTGCAGCACTAAGTTCACAGCCTTTCATCCACACTGTTGCAAAAGCAAAAAGGTTTCTTCTGGGAACAACAACGTTTGATGCTTCACATAACGCACAAAAATTTCATTCTGGACAGTAGGTCCCCAGGTAAAAACCCTGAGTGGTCTCCCCAGATCTGATGGCATACTATAGAGAGCTGGTGTTTTCCAACTTTGTCCAGCATCCCTTAAGAGCCTGTAATTTCACAAAAGGTAAAGTTACAAGTGTCAAGACATTATTATTCATCTAGGCTTTCTCCCGCCACAAAGGGTGCTTAACAGAATACAGGTGAGTTACTACAACAGTATAAGGAATAGTAGTTGGGAACACTCTGTGTCATCTGAATGCAAAATGTGTCTGTCACACATCCTGGCTAACGGGGCCACGGAAACACAGTTTTTATTATTCTGGTAACTAGGAAAAAAGCAGAATTTCAGTGTTCTGTTTTTCTGGCAATACAGAAATAAAAAGAATAACTCCAAAGATCTATTGTGTTTTCTTAGTGCAATGAATGTTATAATAATTAGGTTATGCCCAAAAAAATCACTTTATCCAACCTGTAATTTTCAACGCCATTTTGCTGATAATAGATATCAGGAAATAGATAGCAGGAAAAATCAGTTAATTTTAGTTTCATTGCCATACTTCAATGATGTCAGAACAGAAAGGAAGGCCAGCATTGCAACAGGGAATTTAAATGGGCTGGATACCTAGTTTGCAAATCTGAGGTATACTGTGCTCAAACTGTCAAATTATTTCAGATCTAGTACATTACTTCTTTTCATAATGTCCTATAAAATTCTAACCAGTTCAAAAAATATATAAATTATTCATCAACAGTGAGGTAAGAATAACTTCAGGAGGGTAAAAAATCATTATCATGCTATTAAAATTGAGATCTTCTGGATCAAACATTTGATTGAAAATTGCTATAGTCAGTTCTTAACCAGCTGAAAGTGGTCTGTTCAGGCTGTGGACATACACCCAGTACAGACACATCAGAGCCAGGCAAACTGGAGCCAAAAGGGTCATCATTTCAAATACTGTACAAAAGCAGCTGTCTTGGCTTCTGAGCCACCTCCTGAAATCCTAAAAGAAGAGGCACAATGGAGAATGGAGCTCTCAGGCAGGAAATAGGAAAGGGGACATTTGGTATGTGCATATATGTTTGATATAAGCTAGATCAGACTCAAGGTCCAAGGAGGTGCTTGGCTGATGAGCAATGAAGAGAGTGGGTGATCGCCCACTGGTGAAGAGGACAGCAGAGAACATCAGACGCAGTGGGGAAAGGACATCAGACATGCCAGGAGTGCTGCAGAGCACCAGTCCAAAACTTAGCCCAGCTCAAGATCTGATGTTCAATCTTTATACTGAGTTGCGGTATAGTGACTTCTATAATGATGTGCTAGGGATTTCAGACCATTTCCAGTGTAATTCTACATGACTGAATAAAATGAGGGTTTACCTGACTTTTAAAAACAAAGTAGTGAATGAAGAGAAAAATACTCTCTCATTAAGGGAGGAGTAAATAAACCTGAATTCCTACAGAAAGCCTTGGTTAGATAAACCAAACAATAAACAAACATCTTAAACCACCCATCCAGTATGCACACACTTTATTTAACTCATTGAGGCTGACTGAATTTGTGCTTATACCGTTGCTGAGAGACAAGAGAGCAACTACTGCAAGAAAAGCAATTAGTAAGAGGACATAAACCCCAGCCTTTAATTTCCTGGAGGGTAATGTAGACTAATTCAGAGTGGGAAAAAAAATCACAAGTGGAACAGTTCTGTTGTCACTCACCACAGAAGTTAAAAAGCAAAACAATAACAAATGGTATTTAGGGGAAATCAGAAAAAAACCCTGCATTTCTTCCCACACTAAAAGTTGAAAACCAACAGCAATAAAGAAAATGCTTATAAGCACTTGACTGCATCTTTTGGATGCCATCCTGGTCTCATCTTTATCAATAACTGGTTTGACACTGGCACTCAGAATTTGCATGAGTCTGTGTGCAGACAGACAGTTCTTTTGTTCTCAATTCTGCAATCCTTCCTGCTTGTTTATTTACACTAAGAGAATCCCACTGTCTCTTTTCCCACTCATTCTGCAGTGAATTATTATTCTTATTCTGGAAACGATAACTTATCAGAATCAGTACCAACTGGAGAAAAGGTATTAGGTGAAAAAATCATAAGGAATAAAGGATAAGGCAAAGCTAAAGTATTTTAAAGTATGCTAAGCACTCAGCAGTCCATTAGCACGTGCTTGAGAAATAAAAACCAAACAAAAATAATAAAAGAACCAATTACTCTGTTGCTTAAAGTAAGTTTTAAACTACAACATACATTGAATGTAACTTATTTTCACTTTATCCAGAGCTAATAGGTTTATCGTACCCAGGGTACATCACTTCTAAGTAAAACAGTCTCAGCATTTGCTCAGAAAAAATGCCAATAACTCAGCAAGCAAAAACATTCTGGGTACTATCAATAAAACCATAAAACTTGTAGAATTAACCGTGATCACTGGGCCACAGAAGAGTGGGATTATTTTTGAAAAACTGAGGCTTTTCAAGGATATTCATGTGAAAATTTTCTCAGACTGAGGGAGAAGCCTTGCCAGAAGAGCTAGTTTTTCAGCAGTGTAGGAGATCAGGGAAGTTGGCTCTTTCTGTGCTGAAGAAAGCCTCCTTGCACCATAAAATGGTGTTCTTGTTTTTCAGCCAACCTTTCTCCTGAGATAAGTGTCAAGTGAGAGACATCATGATAACTTTTCCGAGACTACTGTTACTTTGAGATCAAGATCAGAGTGCCACTTAAAAATATTTCTGAAGATTAAAGTAAAGTTAAAAACCTTTGAGAGCGGTCAGAAGTGTCCTGGGTTGTAGGAATAATTTTAATTATTTTATTGAAACAAACTATGGAAATATCATACCCTGTAGGAACAGGAGAAAAAGTGATTCCTTTCCTCCTATATCAGACAAATCTCAGAGAAACAATTTCAGAAAAATAGATGTTTATTTTTGAAAACTTCCTCTTATTTAATCTTAAATTCTGATGATTACCTAGATGTTTCTAGGTATATTTGAGCTTAAGATCACAGCAAATAGCACAGTGCTACCCAATGGGCAGAAAAGAAGATGAGATTTTTTTTCATTTAAATTATAATTTAGAGCTTGCTTCAGAGATTCTACAAAGAAACGTGCTCTGGCCATCCATGTTGATAATTCAGAAGAGCAAACTCTGCATTCTGGGCTCTATTACTGGCTTTGCAATCCAGTATCACAAGCTGCAATGACTTTTGGCCTTAGTAGAAAATAAGAAGAAATGGAGTCTTAGATATGGATTGTTAGTTGCTCCGTACTCACAAGTTGCAAGTGTGTTTTATTCAACTTCACAACTGCTGCCACAACAACCCTGTCCTTGCTCTCATCATCCGTTGTGTGTACAAAGCCAAACACCTCTGACACAGCTGTGGTGACCCAAAACTGTAGCAAAGCTCAGCATGTC
The DNA here is from genome assembly GCF_003031625.1 of Empidonax traillii. Taxonomy (NCBI): domain Eukaryota; kingdom Metazoa; phylum Chordata; class Aves; order Passeriformes; family Tyrannidae; genus Empidonax; species Empidonax traillii. The sequence continues at coordinate 322,128 of NW_020955313.1, forward strand.
AGAACAGGAGAAAACAGTACCATGAAAATAAAGCAGCCACCTCCAGAACAGAGGAGACAAGACCCGGTCTCCTTCACAGCGTCCAAACCAGGGGTTCGGCAGCTGCTAAGGGACACAGGGGTGGGAGAGTTGTTTAGTCCCAAGAGCTGAGGCTGAAAAGCTGCTTCTTCCACTCTAAGCAATGCCAAACAGTCCCCGATAGACCTTCTCTGTGGCATTTTCAGTCAAGAGCTGTCACAGGACATCCACTGGTTGATTATCCTACTTTCTAGGTGTAAGCTTAAAAGCCGAGGACAGGGGAGGCAGGCAGAACAGGTTTCCAAACCCTCCTGTATTTCACAGAAAAGTTTCTTCTGTCACTAATTTTCATGTGTGCTTTTTTTCATGTTGTTGTGGTTTGATCCGGCCACTGCCTCTTCAGGCAGTCTCTGCCCGCATTTTCCATCAAAAATGTCATGAGTTTGCTCTGGGTTAATTTTTTCTCCCCCCCCACAGAATTGCTATAAGTTGAGAGAAGATTTATGCAGACAAAAGAGATCTGATTGGGGAGAATAAGATTAAGATTTATTACTAGCAAGATAAAAACTAAAGAACTATATCTACAACAATTCTAATTAGGCAAAAGTATTATGGATTTTAAAAAATTATCCCTCCCTCCTTTGTATCAGTTCAGGAGGAGAAGCAGTCTCTTTCTCCATTTTCAGAGCTACAGATCTTTCAAATAATTTTGCAGCACTTGAAAGTTCTTCTTCTATTATCTCTAGGATGACAATTCCAATTCGTTGCAGCTGGACTATTTCTCTTTCTCTCTCTTCTATGTCGGCCTCAGGGCTAGGCCAAACCCCTCCTGGGCTAAGACCAGAGGCTGGGGGGTTACTCAGGTCCTGTAGGATCTTCCATGGACTGCAAGAGTGTTAGCGTGAGCGCCAAGGCCGCGGAGCCCCTGATGAAGGATGCAGGGGTGAAGGATTTTGACTTAGACATTTTGGGGCTGATTTCCCTGGGGAAAAGCAGGGACTGTGAAGAACTTGAAAAGGTGCCAGACCTGACCAGTGAGAAAAGAATGTAAATAAGAGGTGAACATCCAATTATATGTGAAGGCTGGTAATAAATTATAGATAGAGAAGCTAAGAATAGAAATGGTATGTAAGATTCTGCACAGAGTGTGAGTGCAGATGTGTGAGAACAAGATGTAATATTCTAGACAAAGCAATAAAAGCTGAATGTTGGCCATCATCATAAAGGTGCCTAGTTTTTAATTCTTGGCAATCCTCAACTTACTACAACACAAGGGGACACTTGTTTACCATGGATCTTCACCACAGAGTCACAGGGGATAATGGCTTTTGAGTCCACCCCTGTTTCCTGTGGAGTCCCTTCCCACGGGAGAACAGTCTTTGATAGACCTCTCCGATGTGAGTCCATCCATCAGGCAACAGATCTTTCATTCTCTGCTGTCCCTCTGGGTCACAAATTCATCTGCACTATCATGGATCCCTCACTCAGATCCCAACATCCTACCCAAGCTGTTCTGATTCAGCGTAGGTCTCTCTCCATGGCCTGCAAGTCTCCAGTAGGACTCTGTTTCATTTCAGGCTTCTCATGAAATGTCAGCTTCCTCGTGCATCCACGTACTTCAGTATAAGCTCCTCTATGAGCTGCATGGGGGTCTCCTCACCCCAGTAATCTTCCACAGGTGGCAGGGATTTTAGTTTTCAGTCTTTTCCCTGCTGAAGGGAGAGAGAGAGAGAGAGAAGAGAAGAGTTCCGTCCCCCTCCCTTTGCAACTTTTCTCTTCTCTCCAGCTGCCAGCTTTGACCTTGAGGGCCCATTATCTCTGCCTGGAATTTCTTCTGCAGCAGTGTTGTCCAGGCAGTCAGTCCTTTTCTAAGGTTTTTTTTTTCTCTACTCTGTTACAGGAGCTTCAGTTCCACACTGCCCCTGACCCAGGGCCAGGGGAGGAGGGGCGCCCTGGCCCACTTGGGGCTTGCTGCCTCTCTTACATGGCTACTAATTTCATCTGCGTAACAACCTTCTCTTCCGTTTTCTTAAATATGTAATTGGTAGAGTATCGCGGGGTAGGGGGGTTGTCCCCTGAGAAGAGACTCTCGCTGGCACACTTTGTTAGGAGACAGTCACACACGGGTGATCCAAAATGGCATTTATTAAAACAAGATGTCAGTTTATATACAGGGGAATATGGAAGGATAGGGAACAAAGGTCGGATTCTTGCTAGGAACATCAAATCCTGAGGGTCAGCGATAAGAGAAATGGAGGGATTGGCCGCAGGGGATATGTCCGGCCATACAGGGGGAAGGGAGAGTTGGGGAGGAAAGGAAAGAGTGGTCTGGGGTACAGACAGGGGAGTTCTACAGGAGTTTGTGAGGCTGCACCTCATAGCTGGGTCTCAGGCAACTTTCTGCAGCTGCAGTTGTTAAAGAACTTCCAGATAAACTTCTTCCTCTGAGACTTCTTCGCAGCCCTTTTACATCTTTCTCCATTCTCTGTAGGCTTCTGTTGGCCCACCTCCGACAGTAGAGGTGTTACCAAAACTTTTGATTGGCTTTTTCTCTGGAAATCCACCTGGAGAAACTAGTTTCAGCCTCAGCTGCAGGAGTGGTTGGTAAATCCATGACACATCCCTTTTCAACAGTTTTTTGCCAAACCAGCCTGTCAGACTTCTGGTTTCTGACTTTTCTCAGATAAGTCACTGTTTGAAACGCAATGAGAGAAAAGTAATAAAATTGCAGGGCCAGAAGGGACTTTACGTCCTATCTTGTCTAACCTTCTGTAAGAGTAAATTGCAACCAAGCCACCTCTGAGAAATGCTTTTTTCTGCGATTTCTTTCCATGGCTTCTCCTAATGAAATTCCTGGTAGCAGGAATCTTTTTCTTAACAATTCTGTTATTCTACAGAAAAACAGTTTTGTCTTGTACTATCCCACCAGAATTAGTGATTCTTTTCTTCTATAATAAACTTTAATAAATCAGAAAACAAAAGCAGTTTTTATGGGTTTGTTCATTCAGCTTTTTCTCCAAGTACAGCTTTTCTTACCACTACTGGTTTTTTCCCCCCGTTACCTCTATTTGCCCATATTTTTCTTTGAGCCTGGTTCCAAGACTTGGGAGGCTTTTTGAAATAAGGATTGCTGGTTTCCAGGATTGTATTGTTTGAGGTCCTTCACAGACACTTTCCTGCTGGACTCCTGCCCACCCAGTTATTCCCAGTTCTACATCTGGAAAGTTAATTTTTTGTCTTTTTGTACCACACATTGCAGTTGTCCTCTCTGAATTTCATCTTCTTCATGTCAGCTCTCCAGTATATGAAGCTTATTTATCATCTAATCCTTTTCCTACTTTAGAAGGGCTCTCACCTTGGAGTCACCTTTCAAGTCTCTCTGGACACAAGCCAGGATAGATAACCTGCGATGCCCATTTGAATTCTCCCCTAGACAGCTCCCTTTAAGTATTTTGTCTTTTACCCTGTGTACTTATTCCTCCTAATTTAACTTTATCATCTATCTTTCAAGACCCTCTTCATTACAATATCAAATGAGACAGTATGCAGAGACTTGCAAGTGTCCATTTCTGTCCATCTAGTTCTTTAAACTTGGTGGGCAATATTTTATTCTTTAACAATTTTTCCAATTTTCAAAATAAAAAATTAATTTTGCAAGATCTGCCTTGCATCAAGAAAAATCAAACTCCAATACATAGCAAAAAGTGCATTATATTACTCTATGCTGTGATAGTTTGAAGATACTATGCACAAACTATGAAACAGATTTGAGTTTATGAATGCCATGTCTAAACCAGTAGTGCAATAACATACACGATACATCTGCTGAGGTAAAGCTACAGAACAAGCAAAAATCAGTTAACAGAAAAGTTCCTAATTTCTGTGAATCACCAAAACAAATGAAGCTTTCAGAGCAAACATACAAATTTGATGGAAAGAAATTCTCTTCAAGAAGAGTAAAAATTATTATGAATTAGTGCTTTAATTAGAAAAAGTGGATTCAGAAAGATGGAGGAAGATGGCTATAGAACAAGAAAACAATGCCAGAAAAAAAAAAAAAAAAAAGATGACTGGAGGAGGTTTTAGTCCAAAGCATCTGTAGAGTGGAGTGCCCAGAGTCCCTCAATACCAATCACATTGTCTGGGCTCTGCAAAGTCCAAACTGCAAAGTTAATATATACTTTAAAAATTATTAACGGAAAATTAAATGTCTGAACAAGACAAAGATAGCATTGGAAATTCATGGGAGTTTGTGTCATATAAAGCATTCAGTCTTTTATTTCTTTTGAAACACTACTCTGATACATCATCTCCATTTCTTCCCATTTTCTACAATCTTGTGATGTCATCTATCTACCTCCTATAGCTTACTTTCTACAGGCTTTCACTTAAGGACGTACAGCAAATCAAAACTTCTCTTCCAGCCTCAGTTCTTTTCTACTTGACAAACAGACATGTATGACTTTAAATAAACAGGTTAGACATCTTCCTTCTTAATCAATGTGAAATGAACAGTGGGTTAACTGACTTAGAATTAACTGACAACATCAGTTGTCAGTTAATTAAAGCAGTTACCTAGCTTTAAAAAATAATATGTCAAACAAATTCAGTACTATTTGTGATCTTGTTGCAAATTAATATTTTATATTTTCATTATGGGAGATAGTGCTGGTCACATTCAGTCTGCAGTTGCCCCACATTAGAAGAAGTCTCTCTGGTATCTTCAAGCTTCTCTGAGCAGCACTTTTAGAGAAAGGAAACACTTCAGCACTATTATGGAGTATTATGGCACACTAAAGTGGACACTATGGCCCAGAAGTTCAAGCACATAGATGAGCCAAATCAGTTTTCTCCATGAAGACCTAGTTCCATAAGAGAAAAAGGAACAGGGTAGAAGAAGGGGATAACAGAAGCAACTGATACAGGACTCTTCCTAGCTAAGCAAACACCAAAAAGTCCATAGTTTTCTGTGGGTAGAACTAAGCAAAATTCAATAAGTATATTGATATACAAAAAGCTGGAAGATGGCGGAACAACCATTTATACATGCTAATGTAACACAGATGAAAATTTATTCCACAGAGTAGGAAGAGGCAGAATAGATAGAATAGACCCTTTTTCTTGATAAGTTTGGAAAGTAGAGCATATACTAACACAAGCAGACAGGTTCCCATATCCCTGCAAAATTCTCACAATAACTCACATAACTCCAGAGGAGGCTGAGGAGGTCTGTGTTCTTCATACCCAGATCACCCCTGGAAGCTGTGTGTACTCAGAACCTGAAAGGTTAGTTTTCCCCTCTACTCCCTAGGGATACAGGCTTCCCAGGCAGTCCTTGAGTTCACTGTTTCAGAACAGGTTTTTTTAATTAACAAAATAGCGAACCATCCCACAAAAGCACAGTCTTTTTTCTTAGAAGTGTCTGTGCTAGATAAATGTTATTAAACTCTTATCTAGTTGAAGCTAGGAAAAAAATCTGCACAACTGGTGAACCAGGAGAAAATAGTTCAGAATTGTGCATTACAAGACTACACAGAACATTCTTCTTACTTATCCCACATGAAGTTCCTTGTTCTTTGCAAAAGTCAAGGACTAGTGTTTACTCTGCCTGCACTGCCAAAACAATTTAATATATTGAGGTGTATTTGTTACTTCCCAGAGCTTATAGTGGATACTAAGATAGGTTAAGAGTTTTGAATGAACATACTAGAGGTGAGAATGAATGACTGGATCAAACAGCTAATTAAACTGTTTTGGGAAAAGTGACAACTTAAAAGGGAGAATCATAACTCTTCAGCAATATTACATGCTATTGTGATTAAAATTGCATTCTACACAAGATGAGAGAAGTAATTTTCAAATAAAAACATCACTGAAGTATCAAAGCTTTCAATATGTGAAACGTAATTTATTTTTTCCTATCAGATAACAGAGCATATTTGATCTTCTTTTGAATATGATTCTATCTCAGTTAAAAACGTCTTTTTGTTGGAGGTTTATCCTCAGAGGGTTAAGGAGATTTCAATGAGTTTTGCTGCAAATATTAGCGCTTTCTTCTTATCAATATTGGCAATGCTCTGCTCTGCTCATATCTGCATGCCTGAAGACATTGGGTTCTCTGCAATGCTGTCTCATTATCTACACTTATGTCTCAGGGAGAAAAACCAGCTGTTGATCTGCTATTTAAGCACAGAAAGCAGTGTTACAGTCAACTGAGCACCAGCAACACAGAGGAAAATGTTTACTGATGGAAACCTGGTTTATGCTAGTGTTACTGTTTTGCTTCCACAAAAGATGTGGTTTCCATCTGTTTATTCACAAGGCGGCTATGTTTAAGGAAACTGAGCCACCACTACCCTTACCTGCCTACTAAGGCTGAATTTCACCTACTTTGGAGCATGGCTTTTGCTAGCTACCTCTAACAGAATTTGCTCCAGAAGTTTATAGTATCCTGCTTCACCATGTAGATTTTTATGGGATTGGCCATGCCAGTGTTACCTACGAAGGATGCACTCAACCATGACATAGGTGGCAAAGACCCATCACCTGAGGTGATTCTCCAGAGTACTCTTGCTCTTCCCCAGAGCAGGGCAGCTTAGTGCTATTTGTACTTCATAGGGGCCAAGAGACACTCTGCGGCAGCCTGCTGCATGCTGGTGTGAGTTATCTGGGATCTCCTAGAGGAAGTCTGGTGTGATAGCTAGGTAGAGGAAATGAGTACTTGAATGTCCATAGAAATAAATCCATTTCTGTCAGGAAATATAACACTATTAAATCTTTCACATTTTATTGAACAGTATGTTTTCCAATTCCCTTCTAGCCTTAATCTCTTTATAAGCATAGAACCATAGAATAATCAAGGTTGGAAGAGACCTACGGGATCATCCAGTGCAACCATCTAAACAGCACCATCACTGTAATCCCTAAACCACTAAACCATATCCCCCAGTGCCAGATCCGGCTTCTACTTGAACACCTCCAGGGATGGTAACTCCACCTCCTGGGCAACCTATTCTCATGCTTGACTACCCTAACAGTAAAAAAATGTTTTCTAATCTAATCTAAATCTCCCTTGTGTTGGCTTAAGGCCATTCCCTCTTATCCTCTCACTATAGGCACAATAGAAGAGACCAGTTCCCATCTCACCACAATCTCCTTTCAGGTAGTTGTGGAGAACAGTCCCCTCTGAACCTCCTTTTCTTGAGATTAAACAAACTCAGCTCCCTGAGCCATTCCTCATAACACTAGACCCTTCACTAGAAATGCTCCAGCACTTCAATGTCCTTTTTTAGGTGAGGAGCCCAGAACTGAACACAATGCTGAATGTCAAGCTCAGGGCAACAGTCGCTGCCCTGGTTTTGCTGGCCTCACTAGTCTTGATACAGGCCAAGATGCCATTGGCCTTCCTGGCCACCTGGGCACATTGCTGGCGCATATTGAGCCAACTGTCAGCCACCACCCCCAAGTCCCTTTCTGCCAAACCTCTCTCAAGCCACTCCTCTCCAAGCTTGTTAACTCCATTAAGCACTATCCTAGTTAGAGCAGCCGGAACCAGTTCATCACTGTTCAGGTGTAACCCAAACTGTGTATGTCATTTCCCAGAAATGGTTGAAAATAGATCACTTGCAGCAGCTGCCCAGAGCACACCTGACCTGTTAAGAGACCTGTGAGATAGGGGGATGTTCCTGCCCTCATGCCCACAACTCACTCACTGTGGAACTCTCCACCCGGAGGTACTGAGCTTTCCTGCCTGAACCTGAGTATACCTGGGGTCTTGGGACTTCTGGTGCCACTCATGGTATCCAGAAGAGGACCAGAATCTCAACTGGACTGCAACCACCACTCTCAACCAGACTGCATCCACCACTCTCAATCAGACTGCAACCACCGCTCTCAACCAGACTGCGACCATCACTCACACCAACAGGTTCTTCCTCTCCTTTTGCTTTTGGACTCAGGGGGCTCACGTGGGAATCAGCACAGGGGCCAACGAACACCAGGGTGCCAGGTTATTCGTCTGGGTTTTTGTGGATTAAAACTAATTATTCATCTGTATAATTGTATTTATTGTAGTATTTTTATTAAATTGTAATTCTGATTTATAATCTCTTTTGAGTTGGTTTATTTCTCCTGTCTGTTTGCCTATAAACCAGTACATTTTTTCACATGAAGTAGAGGAGACAGAGCCAGAAATAATCACTCGGTCCCTATCCCTGGGTGAGCTATGTGAGCTCCGGGGAGAGTTCACGCAACAGGTGAATGAGTCCATTCTGAACTGACTGCTCCAAATCTGGGATGCTGTGGCTAATGATACGATTCCAGATAGGAGTGAAGCAAGGCAACTGGGATCCCTGTCTTGAGATGTAGTCATTGATCATGGGATTGGAAAGAGGCAGGAAACTCTCAGCCTCTGGCGGTGACTGTTGTCCAATGGGAGGGAGAGATATCTTTGTAAGGAGGACCTCCACATACAGCAAGGACAGTGGAACATGATGGAATAAGGTATCCAGTGCTTAAGGGAATTAGCCATACTGGAGGTGATCTTTTCAGAGGATGAAAGATTCCCTGAAAGTCCAGATGGTGTACTATGCACATCCCAGATGTGGGTAAAGTTTGCATGGCTCAGGCGAGAAATGTATTCCTGCTACTAAGCAACGTTGCAATGGAGGGAGGGAGAGGACAAGGTGGGTGTGCCTGTTAGTAAACTCAGGATTTATGAAGACACTGTCACTGCCCCATTATGAGCCCACGTCTCATCTGTGGAAACCAAACTGGCTGAACATGTCTGAAGCCTGGAAGAGAAGATTGAAGAGGGCCACCAGAAACTAAGAGAAGAAGGAAGGGATCTTCCATATCTCACCAGGACAAAGAAGAGTCTCTCCTATCAGGAGTAGGCATCCCCCAGATAAGGAGAAAGGGTACACTCCACGTGGCAATCTATGGTTTTATCTCCATGAGCATGGATATGAGGAAGTGGGATGGAAAACCTACCTCTTCCTTAGCAGCCCTGGTATGTGAATTGAAGAGAGGAACAAGTACCACAAGGAACTCTTCAAGGATAAATGCTGCTCCGGTATCTCGTGGGCAAGACTCCAGATGGTAACAGGAATGATGATATGTCTGATCCTCTTGAAGGGACCTCCAGGTCAGACTTGCAAGAAGAATGCAGTGAGTACCACGACTAGAAGTAGGGGTGCCCTGCCTCTAGCCAGGTAGAGGAGAGGGACAATCAGGTCTATTGGATGGTGTGGATTTGGTGGCCTGGCACATTCAGACCCAGAAAGATATAAGGCCTTAGTTGGCACCAGAGCACAATGTACTTTGATACCATCAAGATATGTAGGCGCACAATCCATCTCTCTTTCTGAGGTGACAGGGAGCTCCTAACAGCTGACTCTACTGAAAGCTGAAGTGAGCTTGACTGGGAAGGAATGCCATAGACACTGCATCATGACTGGCCCAGAGGACCCGTGTATCCTTGGCATAGATTACCTGAGGAGTGGGTATTTCAAAGACCCAAAAGGACTTTGTTGGGCTTTTGGCATAGCTACTGTGGAGACAGAGGAAATAAGACAGTTGAACACCTTGCCTGGTCTCTCAGAGGACCTTCTGCTGTGGGACTGCTGAAGGTTGAAGAACAGTTGGTACCCATGGCCAGAGCAACAGTACACTGTCAGCAATACCCCATCGACTGAGACTCCGTGGTTCCTATATATAAGATGATCTGTGAACTGGAGACTCAAGGGGTGGTCAGCAAGACTCGCTCACCCTTTAATAGCCCTATATGGCCAGTGCGTTAAGTCCAGCGATGAGTGGAAGCTGGTAGTCACACCACCTGAGTGCTGCTGTGCTGGACATGTTGGAGCTTCAGTATGAACTGGAGTCCAAGGCAGTCAAGTGGTATGCTACCATTGCCAATGCCTTCTCCATTCCTTTGGCAGCAGAGTGCAGGCCACAATTTGCTTTTGCTTAGAGGGGTGTGCAGTACACCTGGAATTGGCTGCCCCAGGGGTGAAAACACAGTCCCACCATTTGCCATGGACTGATCCAGACTGCACTGGAAAAGGGTAAGGTTCCAGAACATCAACAGTACATCGATGACATCATTTTATGGGGGGTCACAGTGGGGGAAGTCTTTGAGAGAGGAGAGAAGATAATCCAGATTCTCCTAAGAGCTGGTTTTGCCACTAAACGAAGTAAGGTCAAGGGACCTGCTCAGGAAGATCAGTTTCTAGGAGTGAAGTGGCAAGACGGACGCCGCCAGATTCCAATGGAGGTGATTAACAAAATAGCAGCCATATCCCCATCAACCATCAAGAGGAAACACAGGTTTTCCTAGGCACCATGGGCTTTCGGAGGATGCATATCCTGGAGTACAGTCAGATTGTAAGTCCTCTCTACCTTGTGACATGGAAGAAAAATTATTTCCAATGGGGCCCTGAAAAACAACAGGCCTTTGAACAAATTAAACAGTAGCCCTTGAGCCAGTCAGGACAGGACAGGACATGAAGAACATGCTCTACACCGCAGCCAGGGAGAATGGCCCTTCCTGGAGCCTCGGGCAGAAAGTGCCTGGGGAGACACGAGGACAACCACTGGGATTCTGGAGTCGGGGATACAAAGGATCTGAAGCTAGATATACCTCAACTGAGAAAGAGATCTTGGCTGCTTATGAAGGAGTTTGAGCTGCCTCAGAAGTGATTGGCACCGAAGCACAGCTTCTCCTGGCACCCCAACTACCAGTGTTGGGCTGGATGTTCAAAGGAAAAGCTCCTTCTACACATCACACCGCGATGCCACATGGAGTAAGTGGATTGCTCTAATCACACAGCAAACCCAGACAGGGAATCCTAATCACCCTGGGACTCTGGAAATTATCACCAACTGACCTGAAGGTGAGAGTTTCAGACTATCCTCTGAAAAAGAGGAGCAGGAACAGGCTAAGGAGGCCCCACCATATAACCAGCTACGAGAAGACGAAAAGTAATATGCTCTCTTCACAGATGACTCCTGTCACATTGTAGGGACCAACTGGAAATGGAAAGCAGCTGTATGGTGTTGGAGTATGTGGCAAGGCTGTGGAGCCTAGCAGCAAGGAAAGAATGTAAATAAGAAGTGAACATCCAATCACATGTGAAGGCTGGTAATAATATATAGATAACAGAGCTAAGAATAGTGTTGGTCAGAGTGTGAGTGCAGCTGTGTGAGAACAAGATGTAATATACTGAATGAAGCAATAAAAGTTGAATATAGGCCATCATAATAATATGCCCAGCTTTTATTCTGTGGTAGTCCCACACGGTGAGTTGCAGAAGCAATCGAAGGACAAGATGCCCCAAGTCAGGTTGCAGAGGTTTAAGCTGTTCAGCTTTGGATATCGCTGAATGAGAGAAGTGGCCAAGACTACCTCTACACAGACTCATGGATGGTGACCAATACTGTCTGGGGATGGCTGGAGGGATGGAGGAAGGCCAACTGGCAGCTCAAAGGGAAACCCATCTGGGCAGCTGAGATGTTGTAGGACATGAAGGTCCATCATGTGGATGTAGATGCTCACAAACCCAAGAATCAGACTAAGGAAGAGCATTGTAACAATGAGCAGGTGGACCGAGGTGCCAGGATTAAAGTCTCTCAGGTAGATCTGGATTGGCAGCACAAAGGAGAATTATTTCTGGCCCAAAGGGCCCATGATGCCTCTGGTCAACAGAGGAGAGATGCAACATACAGATGGACTCTTGACTGAGGCGTGGATCTAACCGTGGACAGTGTCTCACAGGTTATCCATGACTGTGTTGCCATCAAGCAGGCGAAGCGGGTGAAGCCTTTGTGGTACGGTGGACAGTGGTCAAAACACAGGTATGGGGAAGCCTGGTAAGTTGACTACATCACACTTCCCCAAACCCACCAAGGCAAGCACTACATAGAAGCCACCACTGGATGGCTACAGACATACCCCATGCCTCATGCCACTGCTGAGAATACCATCCTGAGCCTTAAAAAGTAAGTCCTGTGGTGACACGGCACCCCAGAGAGAATTAATTGAGTCTGACAATGGGACCCATTTCAGAACAGCCTCATAGACACCTGGGCCAGAGACCACAGCACTGAATGGGTGTATCATATCCCTTATCATGCAGCAGCTGCCAGAAAAGTTGAGTGGTGCAATAGACTCCTGAAAACCACCTTGAAGGCACTGAGTGGGGGGACTTTCAAACATTGGGAACTGCATTTAGCAAAGGCCACCTGGTTGGTCAACACCTGAGGCTCCATCAATTGAGCTGGCCCTGCCCAATCAGAACCGTTGCATACTGTAGATGGAGATAAAGTCCCCATGGTGCATATGAGAGGTGTGCTAGGAAAGGCTGTTTGGATTAGTCCCAGCTCAAGAAAATGCAAATCCATCCAAGGGATTGTTTTTGCTCAAGGACGTGGTTTCACTTGGTGGGTAATGCAAAAAGATGGGGAGACACATTGTGTACCCCAAGAGGACCTAATTTTGAGTGAGAATGGTCTGTAATGTTTCATTGTGTATATATATATGTATATAGTTTCAAAGGGCGTTAATTTGGGCATGACATAGATAGTATAGAATAAGGGATGGATAATGTCCTAGTTAGAGCAGCTGGGACCAATTCATCACTATTTGGGTGTAACCCAAACTGTGTATTCTACACCCTCTATGTCATTTCCCAGAAATGGTTGAAAATAGACCACTTGCAGCAGCTGCCCAGAGCACACCTGACCCCTCAGGCTATAACCTGGGTGTTAAGAGGCCTGTGAGACAGGGGGGATGTTCCTATCCTCATGCCCACAACTCACCCACCGTGGAACTCCCCACCCTGGGGGAGGCGCTGAGCATTCCTGCCTGAACCTGAATGTATATAATCTTGGGATCTTGGGACTTCTGGTACTACTCATGGGATCCGGAGGAGGACCAGAATCTCAACTGGACTGCAATCACTGCTCTCAACTGGACTGCAATCACTGCTCTCAACTGGACTGACCATCACTTGCACCAAGAGGTTCTTCCTCTCTTTTTACTTTTGGACTCAGGGGGCTCACGTGGGGCTCAGCACGGGAGCTAATGAACACCATTCTGTTCATGTCCCAGGGTGCCAGGTTGTACATCTGGGTCTTTGTGGGTTAAAACTAATTGTTTATCTGTATAATTGTATTTATTATAGTATTTTTATTAAATTGTATTTCTGATTTATAATCTCTTTTGAGATGGGTTAATTTCTCCTACCGGTTTGCCTATAAACCAGCACAACCACAACTCCCTGGGTTACCTATTGAGGAATCCATCCATTCAGACCATGAGCAGATAGTTTTTCTAGGAGGATGCTGTGGGAGATGGTGTCAAACACTTTACTGAAGTCCAGATAGACCACATCTGGAGTGTTCCCCTCATCTACTAAAGAGGTCATTGTGTTCTAGAAGGAGATCAGGTTGGACAAGCAGGACCCAACTTTCATAAATCCATGTTGGTTGGGCTTGATCCCTTGGTTATCCTGTGTGTGCCGTGTAATGGCATTCAGGATGATCTCTTCTATAACCCTGCCCAGAACTCAGTTTAGGCTGACAGACCTGCAGTTCCTCAGTTCACCCTTACAACACTTCTTGTAGATGGGTGTTACATTTGCTAATTTGCAGACAGTTGGAACTTCTCTGTTTAAAAAGAGCTGCTGGTAGATCACTGAGAGTGGTTTGGCCATTTCTTTTGCCACTTCCCTCAATGCTCTGAGGTGGATCCCATTGGGACCCATAGACTTGTAGATGTCTAATTGGCATAGCAGGTCACTAACCTTTCCTAATGGATTATGGGGGCTTCATTCATCTCCCCATCACGAACTTCCAGCTCAGGGACCTGGGTATCCCTGGGACAATTGGTCTTGATATTGAAGACTGAAGCTAAGAAGGCACCGAGCACCTCTACCTTTTCTTCTTACCCTGTTACTACACTACCCTCTGCATTCAACAAATTATGGAGAGTCTCCTCTACTCTCCTTTTACTGCCAATGTATTTATAGAAAAATTTTTGTTGTCCTTAACTGCAGCAGCCAAATCAGGTTCTAATTGGACTTTGGCCCTTCTAATCTTCTCTCTTGTGACATCCTTGTAGTCCTCCCAAGGTACCTGACCGTCATTCCAGAGATGACAGATTCTCTTTTTTTCCAAATTTCAGCCAAGTTTCCTTTACCAGACTGGTCTTTTTCCCCAACAACTTGTCTTCCAACACAGGGGGACAACCTGCAGCTGCATATTTAGCAATTCCTTCTTAAAGCACATCCAGCCTTCCTGGACTACTCTGCCTTTCAGGACTGACTCCCACTGTAATCTGTCCATTGATCTCCTAAACAGAATGAAATCTGCCTGAGAGAAGTCCGAAGTGGAAGTTCTGCTGGTGCCTCTCCTCACTTCACCCAGCATAGAAAACACATTTCATGGTCACTATGCCGAAGACATCCACTGACCAGCACATCACCGTCTATTCCTTTTCTGTTCACAAACAGTGGGTCTAGCAGGGTACTTCCTCTGGTAGGTTCCTTTACTCCTTTACACAACCTTACCTGTTGTGTTAGGAAGCTGTCCTCCACATGCTCCAAGAATCTCCAGGACTGCTTCCTCTTTGCTGTGTTATATTTCCAGCAGACATCTGGCAAGCTGAAGTTCCCCATGAATACAAGGGTTGGCGATGGTGAGACTTCTGACAGATGTTTGTACACTGCCACATCATCTTGTTCATCCTGGCTGGGTGGTCCATAACCGACTCCCTCCATGACATCTGCCCAGCTGACCTTCGCCCAGTCTTTAACCATAGGCACTCAACTTGTAATGTTCAGCATCATCAATTTCAATACAATCAAAACACTTCCTAAGTACAGTGCTACTCCACCACCTCTGATGCTTCACGTCTCTCTTCTGAAGAACTTTTAGCTTGCGCCACTCCAGAAGTGAGACTTGTCCCACCACATTTCTATGATATTTCATAACTTTCCTGCTCCACAGTGGCTCCCAGTTCATCCTGTTTGTTACCCTGTGGTAGTTTTTATCTAGGCCTTCCTTAGTGACCAGTTTGTAACCAAGGAAGGGGCAGTGTTCCCAGTATTCCATACAATTTTTACGTAAATCGAGGTATAAATAAGAAGGGAGGAGAGGCCTTCGCTCTCTTCTCTCTTCAGGCGAGGTTCGGGAACAGTGGGTCCTTGCGTTGGTCTCGCTTATCTAAGGTTGTATCTAATGCAGTACCGCTGGCCTGACACATGGAGGCTTGCAGAGTACTGGCCGTGTCTGCCAATCCTGCTTTTCTAAGTTATTTTGCTAGTTCTCGGGTTTGATTGCGTATATCTATTTGGTGTCTCTTTTTGTCCCCTTTTGCCACTTTTTTCCCCTTTCCCTATTCCTTTGGGGGGTGTTTCGATTCCCTTTGGCTTTGTACATAGCATCTTAACTATATATAACTGTAATATACATAAAATATATATTTTTATATAACTAGCTTGATTTCAGGTTCTTTAATTTGCAGGTTTGTTTTTTTTTTTTTAATTTATTATGTGTTCCTTTTCTGAAACTATACTTGCCTCTCCCCTCTGGAAATTCCTACCCACACCTGGAACTGCTCATCCCACAGGGCTCTGTTGGCTCACAGACAGGTTTAGGAAAATTTAGCAAAGGAGTGTTTTGCAGCATGATACTACCTAAAAATCCTGTAAATATGATTAGTATTTAGGAGGTGATTGTCAATCTGTAAATTAAAATATATTCCATATATATATGACATTTGAATCATAAGTCGCCTCCTGTTTATCTGTATTGTTACTTTCTAAAAAAGAAAATTAAAGTCCATTTCCTATAAATAACAAATTATGAGGCAAAAAAACCGTATGCCTTTTCAAAATAAATGAACTAAAGCAGCATCTGTGTGCCAGTTTCATACTACCTTTTAACTGATGGACACATCGCAGGAGTAGTAAAACAGCAATGCCAAATGCACTGTTAGGTGTTCTAGATGCTGGAATGATGTGACTGAAGCCCTTCCTTTGATAAATGGTAAAGAACAAAGTCTGAAGATAAATGTGTGTGTCTTTGTCATCACTAGGACTGTCTGTCCAAGGGGAAATGCCTGTCAGAGCTCAGCAATCCAGGCTCCAGCTGCTTAGAAAGACATCCTTGGGCACTGGTGGGTGTAATGCACAGAGCACAAGACATCAGCCTTTTTTGATCATCTTGCAATACTTGTACATGATCCCTGTAAAAAAAAATTACTTCACCAAAGAGTCTATCAGGTTCCCTTGTATATTAGCAGGGCAGACAGAAGTTTTCCTGGCACTAAACAGTTCTCTCCTTGATATTATTCATGTTGGTACCTTCTCTGGCCTTCATCCCTTGTTTCCCTGCAGTGACCTTTCGTTTTAAGTGCTTGGCCTCTTTGGCCAGTATATCAGATCTTCTTCATCTCTGGGACAGTGCTGCCAGCCCTCAGAGGAGTTTTCTGCTCCCTCTGAGACAGGCCTATGCCCACAAAAGCTGATGGCAGCTGTCATGGTCTGTATCCTCACCACAGTCTGAGGCCCACCAGTGAACCTGCAGAGAAATAGCCAAGCATTCACAGAGGGGACAAGGACACAACAGCTCTCACAAGCTGTTCCCTGAACTTCAGTTAATAGCTCCTTAGCTACAGACTTCAGTGATATTTCATCTCTTCTTTGTCTTTCTCAGGTCTCATCTGTCAAGGTCCTGCTGTAAATTGCTCTTTAGGCGTCCTCCACCTGGCTTGCACAAAGAGACCCTGTATGGTTTGGGCAATCCTAAAGAAAGTATCTTGTTGCTACTGAAACCTTCTTCCCTGTTGCCTCCTATCCCTGTGATCAAACTAGAACAAAAGCAGACTAAGGTGAGCTGTAATGACTCTACTACAAACACCCTTGTTTCCCACTCCCCTGGCATTACCATTGCTCAACCTTGTCTTAGAACTAATTACCCAGTTTTCCAGTACCTGGAAATAAGCTCAAAATCCCATCTGGAAGACATATCATGAACCCTTTCTTACACTGCATTATGCAGTATCTTCGACTCATTTTGTGAGTCTTCTGTGATCTGCTATGCTGTGGTGCTCGGTATTGTGTTTGTAGAGACCACTCCAGCCTTTAGGATTACTTCCTACAGGAAAAAGCATTGCACTTTTATTATACCACCTGGGTCCTGTCTCAGGATACTGGACTTATGCCAATATCAGATGGTCTGCCCTTCCCCAAAAATGTACCACTTGACAAGGGTCAAGTCCCGGCATTCCCTGATCAGCAAAAGAAAGAAGGGATGGGACAATTTGCATGAATATGTCCAACTCTTACCATCTCACTCTTTTTTCATTCTCACAGGCACACAGAGACCCTATGTGCTTTCCAGCCACACACTAGCATGCAGATGTGCACACACTCACTCCTGTTTCCCAGGTATTTGCTTAATACTTTCCGTAACTTTCCAAGCCCTGTAACTTGTCAAAGGGACAAATCTTCCACTGTCCTCCTTCCCACATATAGGCTTTGAGAGTAATTTTGGGTATGTTTTTAATTACTAGATTCAAACAAGTAGCCTTTTCATGCCATATGTGATATATGAACTCTCATAATAATTTTTTTTCATCCATTAGAACAAGTTTCTTACAGGATTGCAAAAACCTTCTATTTTCTCAGTGACCAAATATGATGAGTATTCAAGCGTTACACAGGACCTTTTCCCATATTATTAACCTGCACATTCCTCAGAGCATCCAAAATAGAGTAGAAAGAGGAAAGGACAAAACATTTATTTTGTAACACCTCATCCATTCAGCTAAGTCTTAAATCATGAACAAAATCCAGATGAAATCTGGACTACTGGATCATCAAAGGAGGGGCAAAACAGCCTCATGAAAAAAAGAGACTGTAGAAGGGCAGGATGATGGAGACCAACCCAAAAGACAACACTGAACTGAAGCAGCAGTTGTTGCTTGAACTTCTCGATCTTTTTCGGAATCACAAAATCACGGAGAATAGTTTGGGTTGGAAAGGATCTTAAAGATAACTTAGTTCCAACCACTCATTGCAAAGGGTAGGGACACCTTCCACTAGACCAGGTTGCTCTAGGGTTCTAGAAGAAATTCATAAATATTGTCAACCTTGTCTATTTCTTCAAATACAGTTGAGTAGACTGTAAAAAGTGAGGATTATATTACTTTAGGATTATATTTCCTCAGATACATTTCGTGCAGCTTCTGATCTACAAGCTATGATGTTAATATAATTTCATCAAGAATATCATAAAAGTCAGTGTAAAAATTCAAAATAAGACAAAGAGCCACATCCCTCACTTGGCAGAATTTTGTTTTGCTGAAGTTATCAGTCAGGAAATTGAGCTACCTTTCAATATTTTGCTTTTAGCCTAATATTTCTTCCTAAGACAAGAGAAAGATGCTGAGTTTGTTTCTATAGCTTTGTTGCATTGTTCAAAAATAAAAAACATATACAAACCCAAGATGTTTTAAGGGTGGGAGGCTTTTTTATATTTATTGAGGCAACAAATTTCAAGTACAGAACCATTTAAGTCTTTCTTTGGAGTGGATTTTCTCTGGAACATACACTCGGGTTCACAAACTGTGCCTCGAACTTTTGCAGACCAGCAGTGAAAGTCCAAATAACCAGAGTGAGCAGCAGGAATCCATTTGCCATCAAAAAACATTATAAGCCTCTTGTGTACCTCTACTAGGCTCCACTGAAATAACACAGCTGGATAGCTTGGGAAAAAAATCACTGCAAGTGTTCATTGCTGTATTTACCTTTACACAAGGAGAAAATAATGGGAATTAATTAATTTTAACTAAATTAATTTTAACTACACCATTATCTGGTGTGGGTTTATTAAACTTTGTACATTTGGAAAATGTAATTGATTCTCTTAATATAACCTAATGTTTACACCTGCAACCCACTTTTGAAATTTGTTGGACAAAAGTCCTCCTGTAATGATAATACATTTAATGGGAATATTTCCCTTTTTCTTCACTGACACCCATATTAGACTAATTATTGCAATGACTATATAAGAATAAATACATTGCCAGAAAAATGGACAAAAGTTTGTTTATACTAAAGAGCACACGTGAAATACCTTAAAATTTATTCATTAACATACTTCTAAATATTACTGTTTATATTTTTACATTTCAGAATGTATTTGGGGATAAGTCAGTGATTTTACTACAGACATAAACTATTGTATTTTTGTTGTTCCTGAATTACTGGAGGATGAACACCATGTGGAATTAATTGCTAAAACGTAGTATTTTTCTGATGTGGTTAGTTTGGTTAATTTTTTTTATTAGCTTCCTTTTAGAATTTATTCCAACTAGCAGAGAACTGACTGGACCAAGCTGAGCTCCAGTCTGTGCAGCCGACAAACATGGTCCAGATCTATTCGTTTTGCAGCGGGATGCCAGTACACATCTGTGCCTGAATTTCCCTGATAAGGACACTGGAGAGAGTCCTGAGTGGATTACTAAACCAGACACATAGCCACTAAAAAGAAACTAAAATAAATTAAGTACTGACTTCAAGAGCAGTATTTCTCTTAACGTGAAAATCTACTTCAGTGGTAGTATGTCTGTGCAAAACACAAATTTAGAGCTTGAGCTATCCATTGCTGAAATTTCCTGCCCTTTCTGAAGTCTTCCAATGAAGGTCATTCTGCATTAGTAATTATATTTATGTGAAATCAGGAAATTTATTTTTGGGTGAAATTATTATTTATGGGTGAAGTTAGGAATTTAGAATAAGTATTCATAAGAAGTACTCTAAGAAATAAGGGGGGAATTTCTATCAAATCTCCACCACATTATTAACCCACGCTCCTATTTTGCAGCTTTATGGTTAAGCCGCGGCTCTGTCACCGCCGAGGCTCGGGTTTGATTCCCGGTCAGGGCCCCTCCCTGGGCAGATGGAGCTCGTCAGCCCTGTAAGGCAATCCATCTACGTCCTGAGGACCTCGCTGCCACCGTCCAAGTGTGCTTGGCCCCGGCAGATGAACCTCAGGATTAAAGGGTGGGCTCAGTTCCACGCACACTGTGTCTCACCTAAAAAATCCAATGCGCAGGCTGGAAGGTGTAAAGACGTTCCCTGGTTCTTCGTTCATGAAGACTGGCCATTATTAACCCATGCTCCTATTTTGCAGCTTTATAGGGTCAACAGAATAACTCCTAGGTACATACAGAAAATAATCTACAGTAAACCTGCAGCAGGAGACAAAATAACATGCTACATTACAGTCATATATTAGTAAGGTCCTTTTCTGTCATTCTGGACTACTGAGAAACACCAGTATATCCCACATTATTCAAAAAACATGCTGCTGCCAAACTAGGACATTTTATTTCAACATAGACAGGGCACAGCATATCAGTCATGATGAATACTATATTTATTTATTTCTCTGTGTTGTGATGTAAGAGTTCATAAGACTATTTTATCATGAGTCATTTCTCTGAAAGTCCCTGGGGCCTTGCTAAATTTATTTAGTGAAAAGAATAAAGATTCTTTTGGTAGCAGAGCTATTTTTAGTGATAAGGTGTTTTCCTGAAAAACATTCCTTTAAGCTCAGAAGTTTTCCTTCAAGATGGGTAAGATAGTGAAACATCATTGCTATAATAATGCATTACTTTTTTTTTTTTTGCAAATATTTCAGCAATAAAGAACTTAATTTGAAAAATAGACCATCCTCTCCCTCAATAACTGTACAAAAAATCAGGATATTAGATTTGCAATATACATTATTCAGAGGTTTTCAAATAATCCCCATTATTGAAAAGACAGGAAAAAAAGTCGTGTTCGACCTTATGTCAACACAGACAGTAAGTTTGCAGGAATAGTTTGCAATAATGCAGCACATTGTATTATATTATCATCTGATGTGTTTTATTTTGGCATAACTGCATGTTTCAGGACGAGCTGTTGAAATTAATCAAAAAAGTGCTCACTGATGACAACAGGTATTATTTTACATAATATGAAGCACAAAGCACTCCTGCAGGAGCCCCCTTGCAAATGGAAGTTTTTTTGGTTGTAAGTAAACACATAAATATGATCACACAGCAGAAGGAGTACCAAAATTGCACAATACATACATGTCTATGTTTGCTCTCTGGTTGAATAGTAAACCTCATGGGACTGAAATTTGTCTCCCATTTCACTGATTATTTTCCAGTTGCTTTACAAACAGAACAAAATAGAACCTAAATCAGGTCATCTGTTCTTCTTTCATGTGAAAGCTATATGTATTTGTTTCCAGACTGCTCTTTATTATTATTATTATTATTATTATTATTATTATTATTATTATTATTATTATTATTATTTTATTCATTAATGGTTTTGAACTGCCTGAAGCTTAGTAACAAGTACTCCTAAGCACACCATTTTATTTCAGTGTTCCCTTCTGATTCAAACACATGCAAAGCAAACTATCCTGATACACAAGTGAGAAGTGATGGAGAATAAGAGGAGAGGTTCCATGTTTTAATGCTACTGTTTGAAAACATGTTAGGTTTGGGTTTTGTCAGAAAACATGTGCAACTGGATCATCTTCTGCCATCATCATTATTTCAATTATAATGTAACAATAATCTACAAATCAAAACATAATTTAAAGAGTTAATTTCCAAACCATTTCAAGTCTCCCATTAAACACTATTATCTCTCTCTTTTATTCATCTACAACTCAATGCCTTCAGACTCAATCAAAGCCCAAGTGATAGGTTTCACTCCCATGAAAGCTTCTCCTGAATTTGATGAATTCCTTCTGAAATGCCGTCTCTGCATCTGTGCTTCGTCTGAGCAATTCCTTGGTACAACTGGGTGACTAAGCCTGAATACCAGACTACAGGATACCACTTTAGCCCTTCAGTATTAGATATGGCTGTAATTCTTGCATACAATAACAGTTAAAAAAAAGAAACAGGATATTCCTTTCTGAATTCCTCTCTGAAGGAGGTTGTATTGGCTTTACGTGGCAAGCCTTTCATAGCAAAAGGACTACAGCAGGACTTCTGTGAGAAGGTTCTGGAAGCTGATACCATGTTGGATGGAGTGAGTTCCAACTGGTTCCTGCAGATGCCCAAGGCTGAGCCCATCGGTGACAGGGGCAGAGCCTCTGGGACAACATATTTAAGAAGGAGGGGAAAACAACCTGCAACTGCAACCAGGAGAGGAGAGTGAGAATATGTGAGTGCAACAACTCTGCAGTCACCAAAGCCAGTGAAGAAGGAGGAGAAAGAAATGCTCCAGGCACTGGAGCAGAAATTCCCCTGCAGCCTGTGAGGAAGACCGTGGCGAAGAAGTTGTCCCCATGCAGCCAACAGACATCCAAGGAGGAGCACAGATCCACCTGCAGCCTATGGAGGACCCCATGCTGGAGCAGGGGGATGCCTGAAGGAGGCTGTAACCCTGTGAAAAGTCCATGTTGCAGCAGGTTCCTTGCAGGATCCATGGCCCCATGGAGAGAGGAACCCATGCTGTAGCAGGTTTGCTGGGAGGACTCGTGCCTGAGTGGGAGACCCACACTGGGGCAACCTGTGCCTGAAGGACTGCACTCCATGGAAGATACTCAAGCTGGAGCAGTTAATGGAGAACTGCAGGCCATGGGAAGGACTCATGTTAGAGAATTTCATGGAGACCACTTTCCCATGGGAGTGACTCCGTGCTCAAGCAGGGAAAACATATGAGGAGGAAGAAGCAGCAAAGAAAATATGTGTTGAACTGACCAGTGCCCCCATTGCCCATACCCTTGTGCCACTGTGAGGGAGAAGATAGAGAATCTGTGACTGAACTTCAGCTAAGGAATAATGGCAGGCATAGGGGTAAGGTGCTTTAAGATTTGGTTTGATTTTTTTCTTAGCCACAAAATGAGCCGTCAAGGAGCTAAATTCTTTTTACTTTTTTCATACTCTTCAATTTCAAACATAGAAATAAACAGTCTTTTGAGAGCCAAGTTACTTATCACCATCTACTAGTTCAAACAGCATCTTTCTCCTAGCCTCCTAACTAAGCCTGGGTCTAAAATGTGCTTACCAGAGTTCCAGTCTTACCGTAATGAAAAGTCCAATGCTCTTTCCTTACCCTTGTTGAATGCAGACCACATTTCTTAATAAGTAATTATGGAGCTTTATGCAAGAATGCTGTATATTCCTCATAAATATATATACATATTTCTAGTAAAGCTTTAAATGATGGCTTGCTGACAGTCATATAAAAGCATGCAGATTGGTTATTGAGAGTGCCTAATACTTCACCTCTCCCCTGAAGAGATGAAAAGGCTGTTTATTGGAGTATTTGCTTGGACTAGAGATCATTTTGATAGGATTTGCCAGATGATCTAGCACACTCTTCAGCATCACATATCTGATGGGGTCTGCAGTGAGACCCAAACTAATGTACTTCTGTCTCTGCAGCAGAAGAGCACAATTGGTCCTTCACAGACCCAAGGGTGATCTCAGTTGAATACTAAGGGCCAGGTTTTGTCATTTAAAGGAATGTCTATATTTTCCCTTGGGTCCAAGAAATAAATATTTGAGACCAGCTGCTGCCGTGAATATGGGCAGCAGCAATGCATTTATTCAAGGTGAACAGAAAGTAAAACCAATTTGCATGAGTATTGCTAATGTGTTCAAAGTGTTTTCATCTGGTATAGAGCACTGTATCTTCAACTCCATGGAAAAGTTTAATCAGTATAAAAATGCCCAGAAAAGAAAACCTGAAGCTTACAGAATTTCAGGTGAAGACCTAAAAACATAACCAGATTTTTGTAAGCTGTGCAACTGATTTTATAATAGGGATTAAGTGCATACTGAATAAATATAAAAGTAAATAAAAAATCATGGTACATAAAATGTAGATTTAATTTTCTCTGTCTTGACAGATATTAATCAGTAAATTTGGATGTCAGAAATGGTTTTGTTTGGAACATAAATTGACTGAAAGTGTCAGTCAGCAATTACACTTGTATCTAAAACCAAGCAATTTCCTAGAAGCAAGCTAGCAGTTATTCCATTTCAAAACTTAAATTTGACTATGATCCACTTTATTGGAAAAGTGTTGGGAAATATATACTTTAAGGATTATTCCAACAGGTCTTTATTTTTCTCCATAAATCTAAAGGCCTAAAAAATATCTAAGATCATAAAAATGAAAATGGTAACATAAAGGTAAAGCACAAGAAGCAATTAAAAATGCATTTCTAAGGAGTCCGCAAAGCATGCTGATTCCAGAAATAGACATTTCCAAAGTTCCAGAAGCATGCCTCAAGAAATGCAATGCAAATGGTTTTTCTTCCTCTTGTGCAGAGAAGGAATACAGTCACAAAATACTGTCAAAGATTCAAACCAAATGAAAAATGTTCAGGAACACATAATGTCACAAGCTGAGTTACAAACGTGGGTAGTTATTGCAATGCAATATTTAACACACCCTAGAAACTGAATGACTAGACAAAGAAGCTATGAGGAAATTTTACTGAGTTTTTTTGTCTCCTCTTTTGAAAGGGCAAAACTGGCATTCTGAAAAGTTGTTTCATATGTTTTGGATGCCAGAAAGAAATGAAACAACTGCAAAAGGAAAACGACCATAGATACAAATGAGTAGGAATAGTGGTGTTGCAGCCTTATAGCAAACTTTCAATAATGTATTTTAGATAAAAATATACTTTAAATGGAATATGGCTAAAAATTAAAATCTGGAGTCATATTTCTGGGTTGTTTATATTCAGTACTGCTGAGATGGGATACTCAGTATAATTTGCCTCTGCATAGACATACTTTAGCAAGGTTACTTAGTAAATTGAGTTGGACACAATGATCCTCGTGAGTCCCTTACAACTTAGCATATTCTATGACTCTGTGACTCTGTAAGTTTAGTTTGTTCTATTCCTGCCTCAAATTCACAATTGTTTCAGGTCAGTTTCTTCCCATTCTTCTCTGTGCCAGTCACAGAAATAATTTATGTTCTGTCTCATTTCTATTTTCTTTGCATATCACTGCCTAATGCAGTTATGAGATCCTTAGTGAGGTGGAAATGTTCATGCCAACTGAAGGAGGAAACAAGACATTAGGCTATATATGAATAATGTGTGAAGAATAGATTAAAAAAAAAAAAGTTAGAGCAGAAAAATAATAATGTATTCTGAAGCGGTTTACTATTCACTTTTGGGGTCAGCTGACAGCAAAACCTGAAAGGCTTAGGGAAACTTGATAGTCACCACTATCAAAGACCTAAGTTATGCATGGGCTGAAATTCCATTTAAAATAAAAGGTATTTCAGTATCCTTAGATGCAGAAGCTTAATTGTGCCCATGTGTGGCCCTGATTGATTTAAATCATTTTCAAGAACACAGTTCTTTTGAACATGATTTTGGCTCCTAAACAACTTCATTCAATAGTGCCTGGTAAAAGCTACTGATTTCAAGAGGAATTTTAGATAAGACATATAAGACATATAAGACGCATTAAACATTTAAGAGATTAGGAATAGGATTTAGAGCGTAATTCAGAGAAAGGAAATGGGATAGAGGGTACAAGGCAAAGCTTTGACTTCTCAAGGATAAGGACACTGAGAATTGTTAATGTACCAGTGTCTTCTGATGTGGAAACAGATAGAAATTCAGCAAATCACATACAAAAAGTTTCAGAAGTTTCTCCAAAAAGTTCCATGCTCACCCATGGTACTTGGTATTCCAAGTGGTTCATCTACAAAGCCAGCCAGTGAATTACCACACTAATTAACACCAAAATAATGTGGGGCAGGCTTTACCTGTGATGGAAGAAATCACTCCCTTGACGTTGAGAAAACTGAAATGGGAAGAACCATAGACTTCCAGAGACTATAACAATTGCACATAATAAATTAAAGCCCCAATCCAAATGACAGTTTGATTCTAGATGCCTGGCCACTAAAGTATTTAAAAAGATCTTAGAAAAGTCTTAAATCAAGTAAAGTAATCTTTGGTTAGAATTAAAATTCATGACTGCCAATACTTTATTATAATGATAGGTCAAAAAATTCCCTAGGAATCAATGAAAAAGCTATGCCATGGTCACAGATATTACCATCAAACAGAAAAAAGAAGGTATGCCAACTGCAGATTAAAAGATAAGCTCCTAGGATGCCACAATTTTGTCCAGGTATGTAAATCAAACATCAGATAATGTAACAAAATCCTTCTTACCACAAGGCTTGATTTTTTTTTGTAATAGTTCTTTGGTGGCAACTAGCCCCTTGTCAGCAAGTTATTGATTACTGCATTGAAGAGAGATATTGACTTAATGAATAATTTAGTTGAGATACATTACTTTGTATCAGTCCACAGCTTTATGAGGGACTGAAGAAATCGCACCAAGACTTTCGATAATTATCCTTTGAATAAGAATCAGGACTCAGACTGAGTTTGTAAAAATCAATGAGCTTTTTACAGCTGAAATTGAAGAGTTAATATGTAATTCCTGAAAATCTACTTTACATAATAGCAAAATCTGAATTGGAAATAAATATAAAAGAAATAAACTAAAGAGTTAAAGGTATTGGGTAATGCTAGTATCTACTAAACCATTTCACAGTTTTCTGCTCTTTTATTGCTACAGCAAATCTATATAATCCTGTGAAAAGTTCAGCTATTCTATTTTTTTTTCAAATCATAATCAACAGGAACAATTATACCCTGCAGTTCTGAATTCTCAGATCATCTGCAAGTTCAAGTAAATTGAACTGCATCTACCAGATTTCAGTACAGGCATTCAGTAGTTCTAAAAATCAGACCCAAGGACAGAGGTAAACACAAACAGAGGATGCTTTTATCATGCAACTGTTTCTTTCAGAGATTTCATCAAAGTGTTCCTATTTGAGGAATCATTTCTTTATTTCCAAGAAGGTCAGATTCTTAGGAATATGCAATTCTATTTCATATAGCATTCTTTTTTCTTCCTCCTATTCTTTTTTTTTTTTATTAAATAAATCTTCTTCATAATACTTTCTTTTTTCTGTATTTTTAAGATATACTTGAATATTGCAACAAAACATTTGCTAGATATCTTACTGCTATAAGACTACAGGCCATATGACAACAAATTACAGTTTTTATTTTCAAGCTGAATAACTCCAACTGCCAGAGAAATTAGTTGTTTTTCTGTTGAAGGAAAAAAAAAACACAACACAAAAACCACAAAAAACCACACACTGATAGAGTAAACCCCCAGCTACTTAACACAGTTATCCACTATTATCCCAATTTCAATGTCATTTTTGTTCTCTTTCTGAACTTTCATTCCAGGAACCTGGGTTTTAACTCTCTGCCATAAAACAGAGAAGGAGATGTTGCATCACACTATTTCTATGGTAACCACCACAGCCAAGCAAGGCAAGGTTTGTATTTGGAATCAAAGGCACAGGCCTGGTCTGCAATCAGTGAAGTTCCACAGATTAAACAAAGTGATTGATTTCTTCTCAGAGCAAAAAAAAACAAAAACAAAAAAACTCACCCAAACAGCTAGAAAGAAGTGATTTCTTTTTCTAATGTTTAATATTTGGGAGAAAGACACTGACAGAAAGACACTGAGATTTGATTGCAGCTTGGAAATTGAGACAACATGCCCTTTGGGTCCTTATGAGAAGTTCTGGTGGCTTTGAAGGGGAAAACTAAAAATCATTCTTTAGGCAATAAGTTATGGTAATATTTCTGTTTCATCTTGTCTCTGCATTATTCACCTGTTTCTCTATATTACAATGATGTTTTGGCAGAGTTCATATGCATTTATGAAATCCTCTATTTCTTTATTAGAAATTATTTGCAATGCAAAGCAGAAATTTGTTCATCTATGTTCTCAAATTTCCTATTCATCTCTTCTTTATTCAGTATTGAATCAGCAGTGTTGTTTCAGCATTAGAGGGCTTTCTTTCTCTCTGTGCTTGTTAAGATGACTGGCTGTAATCTATACTTCCTTTGAAATGTATATTACTTTTATAATTCGTTCTTTCCTGTTATGGGAACTGTGTAGTACTTTATAGACAAAAGACAAATGGCTAACTTCATCCACAGAAATTATAAGAAGCACAAACTATTCTATCCTGTGTTGCTAAAGACTTATATCCAGAGAAGATAGGAAAACTGGATGTTGTTTTATCTCTCCTTGCCCTCAGAAGTCCAATAAAAAGTTTCCTATTTCCCAAAGGGTTATAGAAATTTATTTAGTTGTTAGATGTACAGAGACAAAAAGGCAACAGTATATCCAGTGCTCTTAAAAGGTTCTTACAAAGCTTTTCCAAGGCTCTGTTAGTGTGAACAATTTTAAGCACAGGAAATTAACTTAAATCCCATAAAAATTTATGTTAAGTGTTGGAAACACTTGAAGTGATTGCAATCTGTCTGGACTTGGAGTAATTTAGTTTACATGATCAAAAATATGGGCAATGAAAGATGAAAGGAAAATAGACCCAAAACTGCTCGACTGATTGGGAGAGTGGTAGTAGTGCCCACTGATACATTGTCTTAATGTTTAAATTGAGAGCTTGGTTTCTCTCTCATATTGGTTCCTCCAAATACCTCCTTCTGCTCTGAGCTGCACGAAGCCTGACAACAGAGGCTACAGCAGAAGGCAAAATGCATTACATTTCTCTGGTTTCTACTGGAGTAAATTCAGGCATAAGAACCTTCCTAACAGAAAGTCCATGAGGAAGAAAGGAAGACACAGTACAAGGTCACACACCAACTGCTTATTTCTAGGAAGGTTCTGGATGCATTCGACTTAGACTCTTGAATGTACAGAGTGGCTTACACTTACCTTTCTGCCCAGATTTCTTGATGGAAACATGGCAGTCCTACCCTTTCTTCACAGGTTTTGGAACAACATTGAATGGCTTGCAAGCAAAAGATAACCTACCTTTTATTTCTCTATCAAAACCATACAGTGTATGGCTTCAAGAACCTAGCCATCCTAATTTACAATCTGTAATTGCAAATCTATTGCTATATTTACAATCTATAACTTTTTTTGTAGTCTGCTTTTGGCGGGGTTTTTTTGTAGTTTGGTTGGGTTTTTAAAGTTATTTTGATTTATAGCTAAGCACCCGGTCTGTACAGAGACTAAACAAATTCTGACTTTTGGAGTTGGCACTGTCAGCAGTTACCCACACTGCACAGGGCTGACATGCTGAACACTGTTATAAACCCTCTTTGTGTTTTAAAACTATCAGTTACTAAACAAGGACTCACACTTAGTTGACAAAGTTGACATTTCTTATAGAAGAAACTGCAGACAAAGAGGAGAGACAGATATATTATTTAGAGTAGTGTCTTCTGCAAACTCTTCTTTCTCAAAAAAGCTAAGCATTTTCTCACTAATAATTTCCTTCTGGATTTTGCTATCTGTTAAAGGATGCTGAGATTTTCAATAAGACTCTTAAACTGACAATTCCTCTTTAATTTTGACAGAATTCAAATCCCACAAGTCTCTTTAAACAGACTGCCATGGATGTGAGAGTAATAGAAGTGCTGCAAAAATATTCCTTATATGCTTTTCTGCTACAGAAATTACAGTTCTAGTTGCTTTCAATAAATTGTCACCCACAAGCTTTTAATTATTATTCATGTTTCTGTAATTCAGTGTTGTTCAAATGTATCTGCCTACCACAATGTTGCTTATACAGGCCAGGCTAATGATTTCAGGCACATCATTTGCATCAATTGTAAAACTATTGGATGCACCTTTTACGAGGTTCAAAACCTGTTCCCTCTCTATAATAAGAACAAATAGACAAAAGGGGATCAGAATTGGTCTGTTCTCTCTTTAATTTTTAAGTTCCCCTCAAATGTGGAAAAAGTCTTTTGTTTAGAAAACAAAATGTCTGTTGTTTAAAATAAAAATATGGAAGGAAGAGCTACAGATGAAGTAAATTGTAATTTAGATGCAAGTCTTTCAAAAGGATTACTGACTTTATTTTACTGTAATGGATCAGACACCTATTTTTAGCTCTGGGCCACTGAAATGTCATTAAAAATACAGTGCTTATCTATAAAATAAAGTGCAACCCAACTTATTCTGTTCTCACACACACGTTATGAGAATTTTTCTCTTTCTCTCATCTTTGCAGGTTCTCAAATGCTTGTTTGTACCTGTAGTATTTCAATGTGTCTTGAGGATCAAAAATAAATCTAGGAGGAGGAAGGGTTAGAGCACATTCCAAAGGCCCAGGTGACTCCCAACTTCCAACTATTCCCACCTCACTCAGCAGGAGAGTCTTTCTAAAATAAGTCCCAAGGGTTTACAGCAAGTTCCTATTTGAAACAGCTCTGATGCTTCCTTCTAAAACACACAAAAGCAGAGATGTCTCAGTCTAAAATGAAACACAGGTGTTTTGCTGAGGATGAGTTATGAGAAAGACCCAAACTCCTCTCTCTAAGCAATCGTAAATCTGAAATTAAGAGGCTCCGATTGAGGGAAAAAAGAATTGTGGAAAAAGGAAAAATAGCAGCCCTTTATTTAAAGATATATCACCAAGGCTTTCAATACTGTGAGCAGAAAAGGTTTGTGGCAGATTTTGGAACGTTTAGGATGTCCTCCCAAGTTCCTCAAAATGATCATCTCGCTTCATGAGGACCAACGCGGTCAAGTCAGATACAGCGATGCACTTTCTGAGCCCTTTCCAATAGCCAGTGATGTGAAGCAAGACTGTGTTCTTGCACCAACTTTATTCTCAATCTTCTTCAGCATGATGCTCCAAAGGGCCACGGCAGACCTCGATGATGAGAACGGTGTCTACATTCGATATCGTACTGATGGGAGCCTTTTCAACCTAAGGCGACTGAAGGCCCACACTAAGACCTTAAATCATCTTGTCCATGAGCTGCTTTACGCTGATGATGCCGCCCCCGTTGCCCACACAGAAGTAGCTCTGCAGCGTTTAACATCCTGCTTTGCAGAGGCTGCTGAGCTTTTGGGGTTGGAAGTCAGCTTGAAGAAGACAGAAGTTTTATATCAGCCTGCACCTCAGGAAGTCTCCCATCATCCCCATATCACCATTGGTGAAACAGCACTCAAATCAGTCCAGCAGTTTAATTACCTGGGAAGCATCATCTCCTCAGATGGTAAGATTGATGCAGAAATAGACAACAGGTTAGCAAAGGCGTACAGAGCTTTTGGTAAACTCCGTAAAAGAGTGTGGCATAACAAACACCTGAAGAAAAGTACTAAGATCAGTGTTTACAGAGCCATCGTGCTGTCTACTCTTCTATACAGATCTGAATCACGGGTCATTTATCGCCACCACTTGCGTCTCTTAGAACGCTTCCATCAGCACTGCCTCCGTACAATCCTAAACATCCACTGAACTGACTATGTGACCAACACGTCTGTCCTTGCACAGGCAGCAGTCACGAGCATTGAGGCCATGCTGCTGAGAACTCAGCTGCGTTGGGCAGGGCACGTCTCCAGGATGCAGGACTGCCGCCTCCCTAAGGTTGTGCTCTATGGGGAACTTGCCATTGGCTGCTGAAAGAGAGGAGCTCCAAAGAGGAGATACAAGGACTCCCCGAAACAATCCCTCAGCCTTGGCCATATTGATCACCACCATTAGTCTACCCTGGCCTCCAATAGGGAGGCCTGGAGACACACCATCTATAATGTTGCTGCTTCTTTTGGGAACACACGCAGGATCACTCTTGAGGAGAAAAGACAACGCAGAAAGAATCGTGTCTTGTCGATATCACCTGGAGAGTCTTTCTGCTGTGCCTTCTGCAACCGGACTTGTCTATCTCACATTGGCCTTTTTAGCCATCAGCATGCTTGTAGCAAGTGTAGGTAGAGCCCGTCTCAAATCTTTGTTCACGAAGCTTAGCCATGATGTATATTGGCAGAAACAATGAAAGAAAACAAGTAAAACAACAAAACAATATTCCTATACCCACAAATAATCCCCTTCAAAACAAACCAATAAACAAGCAAAGGAAAAGAAAGTAAACAGTTCGGTTTGTGCCCTTTGGTGCAATTCTAACCACAGTCAACAAAGGGCGCCATTGGATCACCGGAGATGCAGAGCTTGTAGTGTCGTGTGGCAGTCACTAGGTGGCACTGTTTGATCACTGGAAAGGCAGAGCCTGCAGTTCTTTATGATGCTCGGCAGGGGGCGCTGTGGAATCACTGGTTGTTGGCACATGGAGTGACACCCTCTGGGGTGTGTTGGAGAAACCGAAAATGGGTTTCCCTTCCCCCACACACACTGGGAAAGGGGGGAGAGAGGAGGGAGAGAAACAGCAACAACAAAAAAGGGTCCTCTTCAATGGGAAAAAACCTCACTCTGTTCAGCTGGCCGAATATAATTTTCCTTCTCCCCCTGATGTGCACAAGAACCACTGCTAAGGAAGAAACAATCAGCAACAAGGAAGGGAAAAAGAAAAAAAAAAAAAAAGAAAAAAAGAAAGAACTCCAGAACAGTTCCTCTCCGATGAAAAAAATCCAAGCAGGATCCACAGCTGGCAACCAGGCTGAGAACAAAACCTCACCAAGCTTCCACTCCAACCTTGTTCCAGCTTCCGCAGCAAGCCTGAACTCCTCCCCCTGTTTCCCAGGAGACAAGGAAAAAAAAGTAAAAAGGAGCTCCTCACTCCCCGTTTCCCAGGAGAAGAGATTCTGAGCCATTAACCAGAAGGCAGCTTCTTTTGTGCTCCTTAAGTGTGTACTTAACAGTCCTGCACGCAGTGGGCAGGGGGAAGGGAAAAATTCCTGCCTAGTTTCCAAGAACCAGCAAAACTGTGACAAGAGACTACTACTACAAACAACACTTAGAATAGAAAATAAATCAGTGAAATTATAACGATAAGCAATGGCATACAGACTGGAGATCCGGTTTCTAACATAGCCTAGATAAACCAAACTTGTTCTTTACTCCCTTCTCCTGTTGCCTTTTCTGCAGCAAAGATACAGGTAGCAGTGGCTGTCCTTCCCTCAGCCAGAGTAGTCTGCATCACTACTACATTATCAAAGGTGTTTTCCTATTCATAGTACTAAGGCAGAAGAGCCAATTATTCACTGGTATTTCTGGCAGAAGCATCAGCTGAACCCTATGGCAGATGAATTTCTGATTTTCTCTCAAATACTTCCCTGAAATATACTAGAAAATCCCTCTGGAGTTCTGTATTTGGGGAACTGACCAAACATTTTGGTTTTTTTTCACAAACAACTTACTCACTGGAAACCACTCTCTTGAGAACAAATATTTCAAATTAGTTAAACATCTGAGACCTTTTGACCTTTTTTTTTTTAATCAAACATTTTTTTCATTATAAAATAGCATTTCTTTAGAAAATTACCAGCCTTTACTTTTAATTAAATTTAATGTTATTATTATACTTATTACCCAGAATCATTGAGGTCTGATGGGCACCCAGGATCCTAGCATCTCACTGACCAAAACTGAAAATCCTATAGCAGCCATCTGGACAGTTTTCAGTGTAGTGTTCACTGGCATTGTCCCATAAAATTTGCTGAGAACTCTGAACACCCTAAATCCATATACCGGAATTACCATGCTGAATCTGTGAGACACAGAATCTGTTTCATTGAAACAGAACAACGGAGACATCCAATGGACCTTCATGTTTATTACAGCTGCTTATTTCTTCTTACAATTACTTCTGCCTGTTCCACATCATATATCACTGCATCTCTTGATCACATGCATATGCTACATCTTCAGTCACCATGTGCCTTACCTGTGTTGCTCTACACACCAGAAGGGATTTGAATCCCTAACATGCTGCCATAAGGTTTTCTCTGTTTCATTGCATCTTGGAGTTTTCACACTTCATTTAAAACTATAAGGTCCATCCATATTAGGAAAAAAAAAAAAAAAAAAGAAAAAAAAAGAAAAGGTCTTTCTTTCCAATTTACTTTCTTTGGATGTGACTGAATATTATGATTTGGTTACACCATGGCTGGTTTGTTCCTTTCCTCCTCTAAGTGTCATTTGCTATGGTCTCTTCCCAAACTGCTACAATTTTTTTTATAGATAATTTCTGTTCTTCTATTAATAAGTTTTCTGCAGAAATATACAGGTCAAATATTTCCTTTATATATTGAAACCTCATACATTTACTTTCTGAATCCCTAATCACAACCAAAAGTGAGGGCAGAAGGACAGGGTTGGGATGGCTGGTATAATGAATCTCACCTTGCAAGAGAGGCTCTCTGTGCTATTTCCCACGCCAAATTCTCATTAGCTTCAGTATCAATATGTCACAAGGATTATGGACATGATGGATCCACAAGATCAGCAGTCTGATTGCATTAATATTTTCTTTCAACCACATAATTACAATTGCTTCTACAAATATTTCCCAGGCAAATAACAGTATTCTGACTGTAAGTATTGCATAAAAGCAGACACATAGATTTAAGGAATATTGCTTTTTTGTTTGTGAATTCCTTAGAAGCACAAAAGAAGAGCAAAAGAAACATCTTTAGTTCCTTGCTTGGGTATTGCTTTCAATCATTTCATTAAATGTAAAAACAGATAAAAGTTGCTGTATATAGGCATAACTGTCACCAGACAATTTATTCTGAAAAGGTTCTCTAGGTGATACAGGAACCTCCCTTACTGAAGCATAGACAAAGATTGAAGAATTTGACCTCCTGTAAAATCTACACTGTGTATTGTGTTCCTTATGTCTTTCATTTTGGATGAATGTACTGGTGATTGAAAATTGTGCAGATGTGCTCAAATGAGACTTAACTACAGAGAAGGTAACAGCTGGTGTGCAGAGCAGGGGCAGGACTACCCTTAGAGTTACTGCTCAAGGTGCCTGGACATTTCAACACACAGATGATCTGTGCTTTTTCACTTGTTAGACTGCACTGATGTTAACCTCAGAGAAAATAAATTTTGATCAAAAAAAAACAACCAAACAAAAAATTTCTCGTATTGTTTATGACCCCAAAGAATTGTTCCATTTCTCTATGGATGCAGTTCAGTTTCTGCTCAATGTAAACTTGGGCAAAATTTCATAGCAGCTGAAGGGAAAACACGACAGTCCTTGAGGGACCTCTCTAGCGTGAGTTTATTTTCGGGCAACAGTTCTTCCATTCTCTGCTGTCCCTTAGGGTCACAAATTCAGCTGCACCAACATGGATCCCTCACTGGGATCATAAGGTCCTACCTGGGCTGACTTGCTCCACTGTAGGTCTTTCTCTCCATGGGCCACAGGTCTCCAGCAAGACTTTGTTTTATCTTAGGCCTCCCATGAAGTCTCAGCTTCCTCATACATCCACTTACTTCAGCGTAAGCTCCTCTATGAGCTGCATGGGGGTCTCCTCACCCCAATAATCTTCCACAGGTGGCAGGGGTCTTTAGTTTCCAGTCTCTTCCCTGCTGAAGGAAGAGAGAGAGGTGGGAGAAACAGTTCCCCCCACCCCCGCTTCCGGCTTCTCTTCTCTCTCTCTTGCAGCTGCCAGCTTTGACCTTGGAGGTCCATCATCTCTGCCTGGAATTCCTTCTGCGATATTTCTCATCCAGGTAGTTTTTCTTTAGAGTTTTTTTTCCTCTACCCTATTACAGGAGAGAAGGGGGCCAGACTCGGCCCAGGGTGGGGAGGGCGTATACCCAGGCCCAACAGGGTCAGCTGCTAAGCTGGCTCCCCCATTTTCTTCTGCACCACAGGATTCTCTTCCATTTTCTCAAATATGTAACTGGCAGAGGTGTTACTGAAACTTTGGATTGGTTTTGCTCCATAAATCCACCTGGAAAAAACTATTTTCAGCCCGGGGGGAGGGCTGGTCAGCCAACCCACGACAGCTTACAAAAACCCAAAGGGCATAAATGTATCAAAAATGCAGAAATCCAGAAGAGGAAATGTGTTTTCAGTAGGCTGTATCTCCGAGTGATATAGCCATGCTTTCCTTCTGATCAGTGGTTCTTTCACAAATCACACTGGCTGCTGGACTCAGACTCAAGGAAAAAAAAGGTGAAAAAAAGGAAAAAAAAAAAGCCACATCTAATATTCTTTTGCAATAGAGTCAGTGTGTTTGTTAAACATTATTTAGACTATGTTACAGAGTTGGCATGACTGCAAAAAAGTGCATCCGTACATCTGTGTAAAACTTGCCACCAGGAGAACTGGGGAAGCCCTATAGCTAAACAGGAGTGTATTGCAAAGACTATCTGTCAGGATACAAAGGTGATTCCAATGATTCCACAAGGCAGTGGGTCTGAGACAACTATTTTAGGATACACTTCTATGCTAAACAGAGAAGGTTATACACTCAGGAAACTTAGGCAACCAACTGCTTTCCTGTTCAGCAATTCTTCTGTTTGGCTCACAAGAAACTTTTTGAATGTTTCTTCCCTTGAGAAACATGAAGTTTAGAAGGTAGTTATTTATGGTAACTATTTGTACCACATATTCAGTTGAATATATTCAGTACATTCACATGGAACTGTGTTTTGCTAGCAGCAAGACAACAACTGTGTCTGGGATCAGTAACAGGAAGATATTTTTTAATTTCCTTTCATGGTGATGAGTGTGACTCAGAACAGTTCTCACAGGTACAATTTTTCCTGCTTCAAATACTACAACACTAAGATCTTCCTAAAGTACAAAGAGCTTCCAAACCAATGCATCTCTGCTGAACATCATGGTTTGCCAGAAGTCTCTGCTCTGTTAATGGCAAAAATAATCACAAGAGAAGGTTCCCAGTCATGAGGACAAAAGTAGTTTTATGGTGAGGCATCCACATTTGTTCAGAGAACTTACTAAAAAAAAAAAAAAAAAAAAAAAAAAAAAAAAAAAAAAAAAAAAAAAAAAAAAAAAAAAAAAAAAAAAAAAAAAAAAAAAAAAAAAAAAAAAAAAAAAAAAAAAAAAAAAAAAAAAAAAAAAAAAAAAAAAAAAAAAAAAAAAAAAAAAAAAAAAAAAAA
>NW_020955313.1:359219-408886 GCF_003031625.1 Empidonax traillii
TACAGAACTATAGTGAGCTAGTCTTATGCATTAGTGTAAAGTCTACTAAAAGGCACTTGTGTTTCTCTTTCTTTACCAAATTATGTGTAATGAAAGAGTTTCATTATTCTGGAAGAACAGCACAAGGCAGTATTACTTCAACCATAGTAAAAATCATACAATGGCAAAAAATTACAGTCCAAGTTTTTTCTAAAGAAAGAATGAGCTCATAAAAATGCAAACTTAACCAAATATCCCTTCTTGCCTGTCATGAGGAAAGAAAAGCAAGGACCACATAGGTAGCATGTGTCACTAGCTTTCCACCATTGTGCAAATACTTAGCAGTCAAGAACACTATTTTATTTCTCCTCCTTTCCACTGCCATTATCTTCTCTGCTTCCTCTTTTCTAGCAGATTTTGTCATTACTTCATTTTATAGTCACAAGAAATGTGCAATTTTCATTACCGATGCTCTAATTTACATCCTGAGTTTATGCAGGCTAAAAAGGAGCACCAGAGAAATGGTATCTAGAAGGGCAGTAATTTCTGTTATTTTTCCAAGCAGATAAAACTCAGAAGGACAGAATTTCCTTCCAGGACTCATCCCTTCATTCAGGGTAGCCCTCACTGGTGTAACACCTCTAGTATTAACATATGGAACAGTAATCTTCTCCCCCAAGTTTGGTGAGATGGGAGCAGTCTGAAAATCCATCTCTTGATTACACACTACTCCATACCCACCCAGCATGGTTATCCTTGGTCTTTGCCCTCTGTCTTGCTCTTTTACAGATGTTTCACATTTTTAGCTCCCTTCAATTATTCTAGCTTGAAATTCTCCTTTTTTCTTTAACTTACAAGTGAGTTTTCAGTCTGCTTTATTCTTTATTCTTGTGCTTACCCTCTGGCCTCTGGAAACTATAGGGGAAAAAAAAGAAAAAGAAGAACCTGACAACCCAGCAGAAAAGAATATAGATTCCTCTAGGAGCTGCAAGCATGAACTGAGGCAGAAACTGAAGGTCTGAACTTGGCTACAGTACACAGTGTTCCCCAAAAGGCTTTTTTCGGCCAACATTTAATTTTGTTTGCTATTGGCTTACTCACATAGTCAACATTATATAATCTTAAAAGAAACATAAAAAATTGCAAAAGGCTTTTTTTTCCCTTAGAGTGGCTACGAAATAGAAAGGTTTTTTTGTATTAAAGGTATTTATCACATATCACCAAAAGCATTTGAAGTATATTTGCATAAATAATAAATCTATTTATCTTAAATAAAGATCTCCCATGGATGCAAATGGTTTTAATTTTAAATACAAATGGATTTTTTTTCTTTAACATAAACATATGGATTGTTCAATTTCCGCATTTACTAATAACAGGTAACCATTTACCATGCTTACCCCTTCAGCATGAATACAGATATGAAAAAGTTACCTCTCTGTCTTCTCTTACCTTTCTGTTGTGATTTCTTCAAAATAAGAATTATTAAATAAGAGTGACTGAGGTACAAACAGATGAATTAATTCTTCACTTTCAAAAGCTGTGTCTAAACAGGTACTGGTAAATGCTTTTTTTCCTACTGGGGAAAAACAAAACAAAACAAAACAAAACAAAACAAAAACCAAACCGAAACCAAACAAAAAAAACCACCAACCAAACAAACTAAACCAGAGAGAATGAACCAGATTTGTTGAGGTTATTTTTTTTCCTTACTTTAAATTATTTATCTTTTACACAATGGGACATCAAAGACAAAAAATTATTTTCTCCCACTGAAAGTTCATGTTTGTTTGACAGTGTCACAAAACGCACCTGAATATCTGAAGAAAAGATTGACAGGGTGGCCTTTCAGGTTCTTAACTTACCCTGCCTCCACTGGATTCAGGGGTCCAACTATCTAGTTGTCAGTATTAAACACTGGAGACCTTCCACAATGACCCATTGTAACAAGATAAGCGAAGTATGATGTAAGTATGATTAGGTCATTTAAAAGAATGGGTGAGCAAGTTCATAAACAACAGAATCTATAAATTTACATTTACATAGGAAGGGTACCAAGAAAACATGGAAAAAATTTTAGAGACTATTCGTGCTAAGCAAAATGTCTTCTTATGTAACCATATCACCAGAAAAATCCTTTCAGATTATGCTTTTGCAAACAGATTTAGAGGGATGACGTTTCACATCATCTATTGTGATCTTGAATACTCCAGAACTAGGGTTCCTCACCTGCCCTACAGTCAGTGAGGGGCTCTAGGGGAGCTTCTTATTAAAGAATTAAGGTTAGGATGCAATCTTCCAGCTGAAAGTCATAGTCAAAGCTGAGAAAGAAATGGGGGAGAGGAAAGAAAAAATAGGTTTGCAAAATCATTTCCATCAAAAGAAAACACCTTCAAAACAGTCAGACTAGATCATCATAACAAGATGAACTTTCATCAACTTGAGCATCCCATGGAGTAGTTTATTTGTACATTGTTCCAGTAATATCTATACAACACACATAAAATAATTTAAATGGAAACTATTTACTGTTCAAGAAAAAAACATTAATCTATTATTTTGGAAAGGTCATACTTACTGAAGAAAAGCTTGCGTTTAGAACATAAGCTTCATAAATGTCATGACCTGTTCACTGGAGGTCTTTTTCTATTGCCTGAAATAACATGTCCTTTTATTGATCCATATACATTGTACTGTCTACTCTTTTATATGGGTCTGAATCACGGGTCATTTACCGCCACCACTTGCAACTCTTAGAATGCTTCCATCAGCGCTGCCTCCATACAGTCCTCAACATCCACTGGACGGATTATGTGACCAACACGTCTGTCCTTGAACAGGCAGCAGTCACGAGCATTGAGGCCATGCTGCTGAGAACTCAGCTGTGTTGGGCAGGGCACGTCTCCAGGATGCAGGACCGCCGCCTCCCTAAGACTGTGCTCTATGGGGAACTTGCCATTGGCTGCTGGAAGAGAGGAGCCCCGAAGAGGAGATACAAGGACTGCCTGAAACAATCCCTCAGCCTTGGCCATATTGATCACCACCATTAGTCTACCCTGGCCTCCAATCGGGAGGCCTGGAGACACACCATCTATAACGCTGCTGCTGCTTTTGAGAACACTCACAGGATCACTCTTGAGGAGAAAAGACAACGCAGAAAGAATCGTGTCTTGTCGATATCACCTGGGGAGTCTTTCTGCTGTGCCTTCTGCATCCGGACTTGTCTATCTCTCATTGGTCTTTTTAGCCATCAGCATGCTTGTAGCAAGCGGGGGTAGAGTCCTTCCCAAATCTTTGTTCATGAAGCCTAGCCATGACACGTTAAAGCATGCTTTAAAAGAAACAATGTCTTTGCAAATTCAGCACAGTACCAGAAGCTAACACTGAGCATCAACAAGAGTTAGCAGCAAGCTTTGCAACTTTATTCAGAATCTAGACAAATACTGACAAACAAACTATTCCCTGACCTATCCAGACAATATTAATACCAACCATTTAGAGTTCCTACAGCCTAGGAGCAGCAGAGGAACAATTTCAGAAAGACCCACAATAACAGACTGCTCCATCTCACTACTGAGATCAAAATGATTTTCATGTGAGAACAACAGAATTGGACTTTCTGTCAAATATGTAACTGCAGTGATCATTGAGCACTCATAAAATTCTTTCCCTGTAATGAAATTACATACTATTTTTCTTAAGAAACTAAGCATACCATGCACAACTAACTTTAACTATCATGATGTTGTGTTAAAGAAATATGTGGGTTTTATTAGAAATGCACTTTGGTTTTACTTTATAGTACCTTGCATTCACCAAAAAGAAGATCGCACTCTGGCAAAAGAATCTTGGAGTCCCATATAAACACTTCCTTTTGCAATATAAAAAATTATAGATTCACTATAACTGGAAAATTTAAGTCATTTGGCTAAATTATTTCTTTACATAAAAGAAAAAAATCTCCTGGTTTCTATTATTATTAGTTTTGTAATTTACCGTTTTACTGAGAAGGATCTGTTTAGGTATTAAAAAAATGCAAAATATATTATTCACCAGTCACTTTGGATAGCAAAATAGGAATTTAGAGTAATATTGTGATAATTTGGTATAATATCTGTGTGCCACTGTGATTCGCTGAAGCATATTTCTCAATTATATTAATCTTAATTATTTTTAATTAAATGTTTTCAATACTATAATTTTTTATTTATCTATCCAAAGACTCAACTCTGGCATTTTGTACAATGCTATACAGAGAATCTATTCAGCTGAGACTGATTAGAAGTTTCATAAGACTGCAATGTAAAACCATCTGAATGTGGGTGAATCTTACAGAAAAGGGAGCATTAGTCCTGACAAGTCTCCTCTGAATTTCTTCAAAGATCATTCTCTGAGAGAGATCATTGCTGGTGAGCTCTTTCACAGACATATGCAAAAAGCATTCACTGAAAATGCACAACTGGAACTAGTTGAACTTGGTATACAATGAAACTTCCTAGTATAAATTGCAAATGCAAGTCTCTCTGGCAAGACTCAGAGAAGTTATGTTAATGCTATATTAGTAAACTCCCATGTTAGTAGGAGTTTAACATTCAATATACTTTTCAGAGACCTCCACATAGGCCTGTTGAGCTCTCCTGCACACAGCTGGCTGAAAGCTGGAATCTCAACTTGTGAAAGAACACCTCTCAGGGCTATTGCTCATGGCTGAGAGATTCCCTGTGGCAGGAAATTCTCAGTGATTAACCATATGCGAAACTCCGAAATCTCAGGTGAGTGATACGAAGGATTGATTGTGCACATATAATCTCTTAGATATAAACTGTTGAACAAGTCTGAGACTATGTCTGGATCCTGCCTTACTTAAACTCCTCTCTGAGAAGATATGCAAGGGGATCTTGCCTAGACACCATGACCCAACAGGAGGATCTCCCTCACAGTTCTGTCTAATCCTGTCCTTTATGTAGTAAATAATCAAGCATACCTTGCCATCAAATCTTTTTAACCGACTGTCATATTTGCCATTGAACTCTGTTGACTCATTATTTTAGATCAATAGGCATATTGTTGCTTCTCTCTTATGGATAAAGTGCGTCATTCTCTTCACGACACAGAGAATAACAGCTCAGTATGAGGCACCATCATTTCACGGAGGTGGATAAAAGCTGTAAATCATATGACCACTTTGAGTAATTTTTTGCATGGTTGAATCCTGAATGGGGGGCAGGGGGGGGGGGGGTGTTGTGTG
Source organism: Empidonax traillii (assembly GCF_003031625.1). Taxonomy (NCBI): domain Eukaryota; kingdom Metazoa; phylum Chordata; class Aves; order Passeriformes; family Tyrannidae; genus Empidonax; species Empidonax traillii. The sequence continues at coordinate 364,447 of NW_020955313.1, forward strand.
AAATTACCTTATTCAGACAGAGTTACGCCTCTTCAAGAGCAGTGCAGCACAAGTGGAGCACACAGATGCACAACATATCTTTTTTTATTTGTAATACCAGTAATTGTTATACTTTTTATCTCTGAAAACCAGAAAGTAGCAAATAAAAACAATGCACTTCAGGATACCATACTGGGAAAGGTATGCAGACCAGTGCAGCACCATTCCAAAGACTTCTATAATTTCTGTGTCATCTGGCACGTGGTCAGTTATGCCCATCTCCTGGAATCTATACTGAAAATCATTCCTGTTCCCCCTCGTTGCACTCTGGAGTTCTTTGTGACAGCTTATTTCAGTCTGGTGCTATTGCAACACACAGAGCAGAGCATACAAACTACATAGGCAGCCTTATGCTTCACACTCTGTGTTCAACACAACCAGTTTCAATAGAGACCGTTGCTGGAGAATCAAACCACTCTTTAGCTTTATCTTTGTACTAGACTCACTCCATATGGATGATCATGGGATTGCAACTGCTGTGAAAATTGGCACACAGATGGACGGGCCTTTTAACAGGATGCTGCTTCTTATGTGTTGCATTGCAATTCTTATTCTTCAGATACATGCACACTCCTGACTGTAAGTCTAAAGCAATGATGAAGACCATGAGCTGAAATGAATCTTACTGGGTATTATAAAGGGATTACTAGGAAGAGAATGGGAGGCAGTCAAGCATGGCAGTCTAAAGTCTTTCAAAGTAAAGATCTTTAATTAGGCATAAAAGCCATAAGTTACAGCGTACCTGATTAGCTAAAATCTTAGTAAGAAAATAAAATACTACTCTTCAATTTAATCAAATGAATAACCCTTATTAGAAAAAAATAATCACCAACAGGGAAAATAAAAGGCCACACTGGAAAACAAAGACTGAGTGTAGGACAAAGAAAAGCTTAGAAAATTTTTAATAAGCACCAAGTTAAATTCTGTTTTTCATAAATCATGTTCATTAGCAGAGAGACACATTAGAGCAGTACAACTGGTTATTAGGTAACTCGTAAAAACATGTTCATTGCTAATTTTAAGCCAAAAATATCATGCATTATTAAGTTAGAGCATAACATAAAAGTATGACAGAAACACTTCAAGACTATAAACATGGCAACAGCAGTTCTTAAGAGCAGGCAAGTGATGTCTATAAGAAATGCTGAAAAAATAGGATGCTTCAAACTGTCTCAGTTTTCTCCATCTTGCTTCCTTTCAAGGGGTTAAATATGTATCAATATCATGTACGTTCAACCTAAGGCGACTGAAGGTCCACACTAAGACCTTAAATCATCTTGTCCGTGAGCTGCTTTACGCTGATGATGCCGCCCCCATCGCCCACACAGAAGTAGCTCTGCAGCATTTAACATCCTGCTTTGCAGAGGCTGCTGAGCTTTTTGGGTTGGAAGTCAGCTTGAAGAAGACAGAAGTTTTATATCAGCCTGCACCTCAGGAAGTCTCCCATCATCCCCATATCACCATTGGTGAAAGAGCACTCAAATCAGTCCAGCAGTTTAATTACCTGGGAAGCATCATCTCCTCAGACGGTAAGATTGATGCAGAAATAGACAACAGGTTAGCAAAGGCGTACAGAGCTTTTGGTAAACTCCATAAAAGAGTGTGGCATAACAAACACCTGAAGAAAAGTACTAAGATCAGTGTTTACAGAGCCATCGTGCTGTCTACTCTTTTATATGGGTCTGAATCACGGGTCATTTACTGCCATCACTTGCGTCTCTTAGAATGCTTCCATCAGCGCTGCCTCCGTACAACCCTCAACATCCACTGGACTGACTATGTGACCAACACATCTGTCCTTGCACAGGCAGCAGTCACGAGCATTGAGGCCATGCTGCTGAGAACTCAGCTGCGTTGGGCAGGGCATGTCTCCAGGATGCAGGACCATTGTGCTTTATGGGGAACTTGCCACTGGCTGCCGCAAGAGAGGAGCCCCGAAGAGGAGATAAAAGGACTGCCTGAAACAATCCCTCAGCCTTGGCCATATTGATCACCACCATTGGTCTACTCTGGCCTCCAATCGGGAGGCCTGGAGACACACCATCTATAACGCTGCTGCTGCTTTTGAGAACACACGCAGGATCACTCTTGAGGAGAAAAGACAACGCAGAAAGAATCGCATCTTGTCGATATCACCTGGGGAGTCTTTCTGCTGTACGTTCTGCATCCGGACTTATCTATCTCGCATTGGCCTTTTTAGCCATCAGCGCACTTGTAGAAAGAGTGGGTAGAGCCCCTCTCAGATCTTCGTTCGCGAAGCCTAGCCATGAATATATGTAATAAGTTTAGTTTAAAAATTAGGAGACGTAATGTTCTTGAGAAATTGTTTTCTCACTCTGCCATTCAGTGCACCTGGAATTAAATTGTTTAGGGTCCTTTAGACTTTCAAATAGTAGCTAGCCTATGAGTAGAAGTGTTCCTGATTTTGAAGTACAACTGGTTCTGCCTGTAGTAGAGACCTGTGTAGCCTGCCTACCGGTTCTTGTCCTGTATATAGTGTGATTTACATGAGAAAACTGAAATGGTGAAACCATTTCTAAGTTACTCCAGTAGTGGAATAAAAGGCAAATGAGCCTGTGAGTTAAAAGTACTCACACAGATCAGAACCAATACCTTCAAGTCACTTATAAACTAGAAAGACATTTAAATTAAACTTGAAATCTTAGGTGTTTTTTTATACCTCACAAAATTATTTCTATTATGGCAGAAAACCCCTGCCCTGCAGTCAGAATGGCATTTTGCCAGTATCATACGAACACTGCATAAAATGACCTCAGTGAAATAGGGGCCAAGAAATGAATGGAGGTTTCTGGAAGAGTACAAGAAAATGATGCACATATCTGTACCTTTTGGTGGAAAATCATGGAGAGGTCAGAAAGCAGATAGCAAGATGATAAAATAATAGTACAGCAACCATGGGGATTCACCAGCTGGGGCACATGTGACTGACTGCGGCACATCCAGAGGGGCTGGTGGGCACAGCAAGCACTATTAAAGCTCCTGCGTTAGGAACATGATGGAGAGTAACCACAGTAACCACAGACAGGAACACGCCCTGCAGTGTCAGCCAGCCCAAGTGGAGGTAGGCAATGCTGCTATATCACAAAACTCCCAGAGAAACCTTTCCCACAATAAATAGAGGAAAATTAAATAAAACAGATCTCCACTCAGGATATCAGATTCCAGTACCCTCTGTGTGAATATAAATCTTCAGGAAAAGCTTCTGAGTATTTTTCTTCCATGATAAAAGGAGACTAAAGAAATCTTTGTAATTTTTCTGAAAAAACATGCTTCTGATAGGCATATCAGCTAGCTGGTTTTCACCATTTCACAGTCAGCATTATTTTTGTCACTGTTAGTCTTGGCTACTTGCTCCCTGTGTGAAAAAACTCTAGCAAGTTTTAAATGCTCTGCAGTGAATGAGCAAGTTGACCTCTTCTATCAGTCTTTTGCAACAGAGTTACAGGACATAAAAGCGAAAATTGGTAGCAAATATTTCTGAAATATTACATATACAGGTTGGGCACCCAACAGTGCCCAAGTGACTCTAATCCATAAAAGTTTCTCAATAGAGGAAAATGAAGATTCATCTCAACCCAGGAAGAGGAAGTAAACTAAAGATTTTCTGTAGGTTTTGCTTGCTTGTTAGCTATTTTAAGCAATTTATCCTTGGTTGTGTGACCGTATAAGGTCATGTTTCACAGTTCCCAATTACAGAAACAGATTTTTCTTTCAGACCATGAGATTTCTTTATGTAGGTTTTATTTTTTTTTAAATCTCACAATGTCTTCCAGCCATAGAAACATGTGTTTCTTTAGGGAAAAGAACTACCCATTTGTTCTAGGCTAGAGATTAACTCCTGTTGCTACGGGATGATGTCTCCTTCTGCACTGACCCACAGCTGTTTTCATTGTGGGTCTGCTCCCACCCTATATCACAATGAAAATATCAGTGGGTCAGTACAGAAGATATCGTCCCATTGCTTTATATCAAAATGAAGGAAAAATTATATTGTATTCAGGTCAAAATGGAGGAGAAATACCTTTTTTAATGCTTTCTCTCTGAAGACTTACAACCTACAATGAAAATAGCACAACTTTCTCAGGGATCTATCTATGAAAAAATCCATACCATTACTCTGTAGAAATATTCACATACTCAATACATCTTGACATTGAAGTTACTTGAGAATCCTTCTATTGCCGGATATGAAGATAGTTAAAAAACTCAAGAGTCCTTCAGCACTAAGTACTCTCACATACTTTCTTCAGTACACAAAAAAGATGAAATGCACAATAGAGACATGCCCTCACTAGCACTTCGCATGGCATCCCAGCAAGTTGCAGGACCTGCAGTAGCTCTTCTGTGCAGCAGCTGAAGGTCTTTTGTTGTAAGGTAAGCCTTTGCAAAATAGCCCACTAGCATTGTTTGTGCAAAACATGCAGGAAATGCTTTTATATGGACACCTAATATTTATTCAGTACACTTCAAAAATACCTCTAAGGAAAGAGCAAGCACACAGTAAGTTAGATTCATGTGGCATTACCTCCAGCAGTCACTTATCTGTTAGACAAGGTTTGCCCAAGTCACACAGTAAGTCAGTGGCAGAAAAGGAAATGGAAATCTGTTTTAACTTTCACGTGTCATCTCATGAAGAATAGATTCCCCATCATTTACTTCAATATAAAAGACAAGATAGAAGGTGTAATCCCTTCTGTTCCATAAACAAGTCTCTAAGTTTGAATATTGTGTAATTTCACTAATGAGGTGAAGAGCACAGTATCTACTAGGAGCTTGCCAGTCATAGGTTTTCAAACTAGAAAGGCTTATAGGGAACCTTGCCTCTGACAAAGTACTTATTTATAAGTCACCTCTGCATAAAAAAGAAAGACCTGTTTAAGTCTGAAAAACAAGTATGCCATTCTAATGTAACTTAGATACACCAATTATTTCTATAGTTGAAGTAGGCAGTTTAGCTCAAATTTGAAGAGCTAAAATATGGCTAGCATAATCATCTTTGTAAAAGTAGTTAAAAAAAAGTAGTTAAAACCTAGACTTATTCTTAGAGAAATGAAATAAAATTTTATACTCTTTGATGAAAACATAATAGAGCCTTTAATTTCCCAGCAGGTTTGATCTTCAGTATTGTCAATAAAACATTTTCTCTGAATATACTGTTGTAAAATTACAAGACTTGCCTCAAGTATTTCAAAGTCTTACTCCTTAAAGCTGAAATGGCATTTTTGTTGATAGGAAATACTTTTTAAGCATTTCATATGATAGTGTTTCTTACAGAATAGTCACCTAAGACTTCCTCACATACTTTTCTCCCCCTGGAGTGACTTATGTCAGGTGCTTCAGTAGAAGGCAGGACACTTCTACTCTCAGGCACATCCATCTCCAGAGGAGGATGCTGTACCATAAAAGAAAACAATGTCTTCCTGACCCTATCTGATGATTAGTTTAGGTAATGAAGCTTTTGGCTTCTATATTGCCAGAAAGATAGTTTCATCTTTAGGAATAAAACCACCTTGTTCTCAGATTCTGTATCTTCAATTTCCTTATAGAAAAGATTGAAGACTTCTATTTCTATTACATCAGGGTACCAAGACAGAGAACTTCACAGTAGCAGTAAAATCAACACATGTCTTTCTTAGTACACTATTTCAACCCATAAAAACACACCATCCTAATACATGCACAGGTGCAGCTTAGAGCACAGGCCAGCATTCCGTTTAGTTAGTTTTCTCCACAAACACTGCTTGGGCAGAATCACAACAGTAGTGCAATGTGGTTTTCAAGTAATATCTTACATATATGGTATGCTATTATCTGTAGCATACTCAGCAGATTAGTTCATAATTTTTTACTCTTGCCACGCACAAATTCTAAGAAACAAAAATAAAAAGGATTAAGCAATACATAAAAGTGCCTGCAATGATTAAAAGCACTCTCTACTTAAAGTTGAATTTGCATGTTACTGTGCCTCTCTATTCTCTACAAAAATACCCTCTTTGTTCAAAATCAGAAAAATAAAATTGCTTTCTGGAACTAGTAATACGCAGTTATACCTCAGCTCCTTGAGAACAACCATCCCTTTACTATGTGACTTCACCTGATGAGGGCTCTTTATATGTGCTACTGCACCCTGCAGTGATAAACAGCTCATGGTAGTAAGTAACACTGCCAGGAGCAGCCTCGAAGCCAGTGCCATTGCAAGAGACCAAAGAGGTTTATATGCCTGTAATTATTAATACAACCAGAAATCCCTAGCTTTTCAGCCTCCTTTTCTGAAAATCCTTGAGAAGTCAGGAAAATTAAAGTTTCTAGAAAGGCTGATCTTCTTTCCTGCTCCCCATTAATGTATGCAATCTGGAAAATATTATCCACCCACAATCCCTGCTGCATGCAGGGATCCACAGGATCAAGTAAATTAATTGACATATGAGTAGTAAAAGAGAGTGCTTTGTTTCTTTAGAGCTGCATGTGGCAAGTGACAGGATGCAAAGATGGATTGTGAAGTGACAAGATTGTATAATATGACAAAAAATTCCTTTCCTGACCTCATCACTCACAACACTCAGAGCTTCAGAACAAAGCATGTGTTAAGTGCAAGGCAAGTGTCCTGTGTAGCGTACAGAGAAAGGAGCCAGCAGGCACCAGTACTGGAGACCATTAGCAACTGTGGTAGAAGGGGGCTGATGATAAAGGCTGCCTCCGAGGCAGCCTTTAGCATCAGCCATGGACATCGCATCTGTTCACCAGGGTATCAAAAGAGGATTTTCATCCTGTTGTTGTTTGAATACATAGCGGTGAGCTGTATCCTTCCCTGCTTTACTTCCTGTCTGACATAATCTAATATATAGTTTAGAAGATTTTTTGGGGAGCAATGCCAGCAGTACTGCTGTACTCAATTGAGATTGTGTTAAACCATCACCATCACAACTCCTCTTCTCTAGGCTGTCACAAAGGTCCCCCTATAAAGTGCAGAGTAGGTGTGATGCTTATACTGTTCCCCTGCTGTTTGTACTATGATAATAGCAGTGTGCAATAATATTATGGGAAAAAAGATCTGCAGATACTGTGTATTTTTACTTTTGCACTTCTAAATAACTCGCTTTTATTATATCTGAGCACTTCTGTAATGCAATACTTGTTTTGAAAATTGCATAGGGTCCTATACTGTTGCAACATCATTTAAGTGTTTAATGCCTGCTGAATTAGGAGTCCCATCCCAGAACTGGTATAATGAATATACAGGAATCCTCTCACTAGTAATTGCAAGGGATTTTATTCTTGTTTGGTTTATTTCTTTGTTGCTTACCTTGATTGTTAAATACAGCCAAAGAGAATGAAAGGATTGTAGTATAATAAATTTCAAACTGTGAGTATTCAGCAGAGAAATAGATATTTTAAAACATTTATATCCTGGATTAACCAGGGGAAATCTTACTTCTTTCAAGAATCAGATTAATTCTCAAATATTTATCCACTGCTACTGCATAGCTGGTTTATAGCAACTACTGCAGAGCTTAATTCCTAACTTAGAAAGATAATTCCACACTTTCTGAGCTTAAAAGTGAAATGTTAATTTACACTATTTTAATTATATTCCCTTTTAAGGGTTAACTTTGGATTCTTAATGCAAACAGTGCATTTTAGGAACGAAAGTACCTATGGTATATGCAAGATGAGGAGAGGATCCGAGACAACAGCAAACGGTACCTAAAGGGCACCTATAAGAATGCTGGAAAGCAACTTTCCACAAGAGCACAGGGGCAAGTGAAAGGACGAGGAGAAATGGCCTTAAGGCCATCCTTAAGATGAAGGACGGTAGCTTTAGATTAGCCATAAGTAAGACACTTTTTACTGTGAGGGTGGTGAGGCACTGGAACAGGTTATCCAAAGAAGTTGTGGATGCCCCATCACTGGAAGTGTTCAAGGCCAGGTTGGATGGAGCTTTGAGCAACCTGGTCTAGTGGAAGGTTCCTTGCCATAGCAGGGCAGTTGGAACTAGATGATCTTTAAGGTCCCTTTCAACCCAAACCATTTTGTGATTCTATGGATTTGACGACTTTCATGTGAAAACAAGCCTTTCAATGCTCCAGGAGTTTATGAAGTTTCTTTCCTGCCTACCTTTTTTCACATCATAAATGTAAGTTTTTGCATAAGACAAACTAAAGATAATATTGAGCTCTTATTAGTCTTCTTAGGTAACTAGTTTGTACATGCCATCTGCCATAACGTTACTACAGAAGAGTATTCTATAAACTTAGTGAACTAATTTACCTTACTTTCCCTCATGTACCTCTTCCAGACTTTAAACCAAGTAATTCCCTGCCATCTTCTATCCTCTCTACTTCTAAGAACCTCTTCAAAAGTTCTTACTTATTCAGACCTGAATATGCCAGTCTGCCCTTTTAAGATACAGTATGACAATTTATATTTTTACTAAAACCATAAATTATGTATCACTCATCTATGACACAATCTGAAGTTTCTCACGGCCGTTTTCTGACATTCTAGTAGACTACTAAATATTTATTTAATTATCTCATTTTCCAGCTGGCTTTTAGTATGGGATTGAGTCCTGTGAAGTTTAATTATCTGAAAAAGTATTTGTTGGAGCCAAACATGGTCTGCAGAAGACCTGAATAAAATATTGCCTTTGTCTGAAAGCACGAATACAATAAGTGGAATTTTCAAAGATAAATGTTTAATCTATAAAAAACCACCGCATTTGTGTGCTCTTTCACCAGAGGCATTCAAAATTGGCTCCTGTTTCAGATCTGAAGGGACCCTGCATGGAAAACAGGTAAGCCAATTTTTTCCAACAGTAACATCAATTTCCAAAATATATTCACTCTCCCAGCAACCCTGCTTTTCTCATACCCTTACCACAACATTGATGCAAGATTGCTAATTTGAGTACAAAAAAACCAATTCTTAAAAATATTTTAGAAAAGTGTAAGATTAGAAGCCATAGAAAGCTTAACCACACTGCATACACTTGTCCTGTTTCTTGGTCAAGCTGGCTTCTGAACACACCTGCCACTCACAGTGTACTTTACAATGTGCCTATGCAAACACTCCTGCAGCTCTTGACCTTTTAAGGATTTTGTGGTATCTTAATAGATTTCTCTGCACTTAATAATCAATACCTATGTATACTTTGCTCCTACACAGGCATGCTGTGTTTCTGCAGGAAGTGAAACCCTCATAACAAGCCACTCCAAAGAACTGGAGAGAAGAAACATGGCTATGACCTACTCATCTCTGAGTACTGCCTAGGCAGAACTACCACCTAAGCTAGCTCAGAGGAAAGCAGGGGCTCAACAGCTTATGATTACAGCAGTAGACATGCTCATCTTATACGTTCAAGGATCCACACATCCATGAGTTTGGTTTTTACCTAACACTCTGGAAGATATGGTTTAGTTGAAAACCATTTTCTGGGAGGCTAAACAAGGCAGGATCCAACATGGATAATACTGAGGTGACTCTCTTTGCCACAAAATGACATCTTAACATATATATTTTCATAATATTGCATGTTATATATGCAAATATATGTAAAATGCAGGGGGACCCCAGACATGATTTTCTGCTTTTCTTGCTGTAGAGGACATATTTAAGGAGGATTTACACATACATACCTCATGAAATATTAAATATTTTCATAGAGTAGAGATGATTTCTAATAGAGCAATAACAAAGAAGAGATAGCTGCAAAAATTTTCCCTTCATCTCAATCTAAAATTCAAAAGCATTTGCTCATCTGTAAACTTTAACTGTTTTTTCCTTATAACTCAATGCAATTGCCAAGTTCAATTCTACCAAGGACTCAGCCTTTGCTCAACTTTCCATCCAGTGCCTAGAATTCACAGCTGCATATTGATCTACTGTTGCCTTTGTTTTCCCAAGGAAAATCCCAGGTTTTACATTTCTTTTTTTTTAACTGAAGATCAGTCAATATATATATATATGTATATTTATCATGTATGCTGCAATGTTGTTGTTATGGATTTTAGTAGCTGGAGGGGACTATAGAGTGGTTTCAGTTAGAAGCTGCTAGAAGTTTCACTGTCCTATGAAAAAGGCCAATGATAGGCAGCTCCAGGAAGAACTTCCTTGGTGCTGGCCAAAGCTGAGCCAATGAAAAGGCACTTCTGTGATAACATATTTAAGAACAGAGGAAGAGAAAGTTTGTTGTGCAGAAGAAATCCCAAACTGCAGAAGAGAGGAGGAGAACAAGCAGATTTCAAGGTCAGAGCAGCAGGGGAAATACTGAGACCTGAGGCCCCTGCCGCTAGTGGAAGATCATTGGAGTACAGAGACCCCCTGCAGCTCATGGAACAGCACCATGCTGAAACTGGTGGAAGGATAGAGCAAGGTCCTGCAGGAGATCTGTGGCCTCTGGAGAGGAAAACCCGTGCTGAAACAAGTTTTCCTGGGTAGGACTTCTCTGGAATGACTCATGGAGCTGCAGATTGAAGAGAACTGTTGCCCGAGGGGTGGATGGACCCATGGGGAGAGGTCCATCAGAGACTGTCTCCTGTGGGGAGGGACCCCACAGAAGCAGGGGAAGGACTCAGAGCCATGACCCCCCCCTGTAGTCTGTAAAGACTATGGTGACACCGGTTGTCCCCCTGAAGCCCATAGAAGACCATGAGCGTGCAAAGACCACCCTCCCTCTCCCACCCGATGGAGGACTAACCCACAGGACAGCAGATTGGCAAGAACTGCTGTCAAAGAGGTGGACTCAAACCGATTACAAAACCCCTTCCTGCCCCCCTGCACTGCTGGGGGTAGGAGGGAGAACTCGGAATAAAGAAGGGATGGGGAAGGTGTTTAAGACTGTTTTATTTCTTGCTCTCTTAGTTTTATCTTGTTAGTAATAAATTTAAGTTTTATTCCCTACGTTGAGTCTGCTTCGCCCTTATCTATCCTCATGAATTCCTTACTGTTTTTTTTCCCTCTCCTCTACTACTTTGCAGAGGGAGGGTGAGAAAGCAGCTTAGTGGATATCCTGGCATCTAGCCAGGGTCAAACCACCACAGTTGTAAACTAAAACATATTAATACATTGCAAAATTGGGTTATCATGTTCTATACATGATTTAAAGGTAACACCATTCACCCATCTCCCTGTTTCACACAAGACACACTGGTGTATCTGCCTTGTTATTTCCAGGCAGATATATCAGACTACATAGGAAATGCATGTCTACATCATCCAGTCCACCATAAGGCAGGACCTCTCTGTAGACTTGTTAGGTTAAGCATAGATAAACAATCAACTTGTACCAAGAAACAGGACAAATCTCTGTTACCAAAATATCTCCATCTGTTAGCTCCACAGGCTTTCTGACGGGTTAATACAAAACAAACTTCTCCTGTCCTGAGAGATCATTAATTATAAATGGATGTATCAATTACCAGACATGCTGCAAAGCTTATACGGTAGGCAACTTTGTGGTTTCCCTAGCTTTTCTCACAAGATTTGTATAGTAGTATAAAGAAAATTCATGATGAGCTGCCATCAATTTTAAGAGATCGTATGTGTCTATCTGAGTTAAAAAATCTTGAAAGAGGAAGATGAAGAAAAAGTACCCATAAAACAAAGAAAGAACTACAAGAAGAAAAATGTAAGTGAAAAAGAGATTAAAAATTTACATAATTAGCAAAATCATAACAAATAAAAAATCTGCAAGCCACAAGGAAAAAAGGATGTAATAGTCTCTCTAAGGAACAGCTAAAAAGTGCAAGCTATCCAAAATGAGGGGGAAACCAGGCAAAGTAGCCGCAGAAAGAAAGAAGAAGAGATGTTTATGGGAAGATTCACATAACATTGACTAAAAGACCTTGTAAGCCCAACAGAAGATTGTCATGGGTTTGCTCTCGGCCAATTTTCTCTCACCCCACACACAGTTGCTATAAGTTGAGAGAAGGTTTATGCAGACAAAAGAGATCTGATTGGGGAGAATAAGATTAGGATTTATTATTAGCAAGATAAAAACTAAAGAACTATATCTACAACAATTCTAATTAGGTAAAAGTATTATGGATTTAAAAAAAATACCCGTCCCCCCTTTGTATCAGTTCAGGAGGAGAAGCAGTCTCTTTCTCCATATCTGGAGCTACAGATCTTTCAAATAATTTTGCAGCACTTGAAAGTTCTTCTTCTATTATCTCTAGGACAACAACTCCGATTCTTGGTAGCTGGAACTATTTCTCTCTCTCTCTCCTCTCTTCTATGTCAGCTTCAGGGCTGGTCCTACCCCCTCCTGGGCTAAGACCAGAGGCTGGGGGGTTACCCAGGTCCTGTAGGATCTTCCATGGACTTGCAAGGGGACACTTGTTTACCATGGATCTTCACCACAGAGTCACAGGGGATAATGGCTTTTGAGTCCACCCCTGTTTCCTGTAGGGTCTCTTCTCATGGGGGAACAGTCCCTGATAGACCTCTCCATCCCTTGGGCAAGAGGTCTTCCATTCTCTGCTGTCCCTCAGGGTCACAAATTCAGCCGAATCCAGAACGGATCCCTCACCGAGTTCCCAAGCCTACCCGAGCCGTTTCGCTCCAGTGTAGGTTTCTCTTTCTCCATGGGTTGCAGGTCTCCAGCAGGACTCTGTTTCATTTTAGGCTTCTCAAGAAGTTTCAGCTTCCTCATGCATCCACTTACTTCAGTGTAAGCTCCTCTGTGAGCTTCATGGGAATCTCCTCACCCCAATAATCTTCCAGAGGTGGCAGGGATTTTAGTTTTCAGTCATTTCCCTGCTGAAGGGAGAGAGAGCAAGAAGGGGAGAGAAGGGGTTCCCCACCTCCTCATGGCTTTTTCTCTTCTCTCCAGCTGCCAGCTTTGACCTTGGAGGTCCGGTATCTCTGCCTGGAATTTCTTCTGCAGCATGTCTTGTCCAGGCAGTTCTTTTCTAAAGTTTTTTTTTTCCTCCACTCTGTTACAGGAGAGAAGGGGGGCTTCAGTGCCACGCCTGCCCCCAGTCCAGGGCTGGGGGAATAGGGGGCCCTGGCCCAATTGGGGCCTGTCTCCTCTCCTACATGGCTCCAATTTCATCTGTGCAATAACCTTCTCTTCCGTTTTCTTAAATATGTAATTGGCAGAGGCATTACTAAAACTTTTGATTGGCTTTGATCCAGAAATTCACCTCGAAAAAACTATTTTCAGCCCCAGCGGGGGGGGGGGGGGGGGGGGGGGGGGGTGTTGGCAAAAGATGAAAAGAAAATCTTCCCATCCTGAGGCAGTACAGATGGGGAGAAAAATAAGCAGATATGCTTTTTTTATCGTTAGCAAAAAGTTAAATTAAGTAAGATAAAGATGAGTATTTTACATTGCTATTTCTCCTTCTGTAGTTTTACGTGTTGAGTTTTTGAAATTGGACAGCATTTATTTTGTTCTCCCATTTTATGATGGAAAATGTGTTAACTGCAAAAATTATTAAAACATTCCTAGAACTCCAGTCTCACAAACTGCAATACGGACTAGTAAAAACACCCTACTCTTTACATAGCATCAGTGCTGCAGACAGAAGAACCTGGTTTTACTAAAATTCAGTATTCTGCCTGCATCTATACAGTAGAATCAGGAGTATGTATACAGGAATGGCTAGTAATAACGTTTGCTGACTACAGAACACTAGGCAAAGCAGAAAAGGCATGAAATTCAGTGCAGAAAAATGCAAGTTTGAGTACAGGGAAAGGATTGGCCACAAGCTGGTCATTAATGCAATTGGGACAGAAAACTGAGATACGCACTGTGAGTTTTTGAGATCTGAGTAGAGAACAGAACAGAAAATGCAATTGTGTCACTGTTATAAGTTCCCCACACGATGCCTATTCATGGTGGAGAAAAACCTCTGAAGAAAAAGAGAACTGAAGACAGCTTTGGAATGCAGCTAAACTACTGGACAACAGATAACTTCCTACCTCAAGACTGCTTTTCATGTTATAAAAGTGTTAGGTTTATTCAATTTATTAACAATGTTGTAAGAAAAAATCTTACTTTATATGTAATCTGCAGTTTCAATTATTGTTAGCCCTGTTCCTATTCGTTGATTGTAACCCCTCTGCCTATTGGCTCCTGATAGTTAAAAATTATAGCTTTTCCCTGTTTTTGTATCTCTTCTTACCCATATTTGGATGTGTTTAGCTCAATTTCTCCATTTATAGACATTCCCTTGCATGAACCTCCTTTGATTCCTCCCAAATTCCACACCTTCCATGCTCTACCACATAAAAGCTAGCTCACCCTTCAGTAAAAGATGTCCATTTTGTCTTCACTCTGTGTGATTTCTGTGCAAAGTGGATTTCTACACAGTCTAACATAGGAGGTGTGACAGCTCTCGCCTCCGATATATCACTGTACGTGAATGCAATACCTTGAATATTTTGAGCAGTCCTGATACACCAGCTTCAAGGGAAACCAATTAGAACTGGAAAATATTTGAATACACATAAAAAAGATACTCAAACTGTGGAGCAGCTTTCATGAAAACAATGGTTCAGCGGACTAGATTTAGGCAGTGTGGAAAAGAGGAGCACACTTAAGTGAAATGCTAGAGGATTACAGGCTCATAATTATCATTAAAGGAATGGATAGGGACTGGCTGTTTGCTCTACTGATGCTAATAAACAGAGGCCATCAAACAAAAGTGGATGGAGTAAGGTTCAAAGGAGGCTACTTACCAAGTTGGTCATACATAAACATGTGGAGCCCCTTGCCAGAGGATGCTGTGGATGCAGGAACTTTAGGTGGCTTCAGAGAGTGACTGAAAAAAGTTGACATTTTTTCAAAGCACCTGTGTAACAACAATTGAAATAGGACTCTGTTGCAACCATACATCCCAGCAGCACCTGATTCATATTCAGTAATAAGAACAATGTAAAAAAAAAACCCCATACTCTTTCATCCAACCAACTGATCCAACCCACTCCAGTCTCTGAGCTGTAAGGCAGCCAAGGATTTAAATCCTTTTTAACCATCTGAAGGATTTTAACAGTGTTGTGTAGCAGATGAACAGTGGTATGAATGAGTCATGGTCCTCTTCAGGTCTGGTTGGACTGCTCTGGTCCCTCTTACTACTTACTCCATGTTCTCTCAGGACTGCAAATTCTCTGCAGAACAGAGCCCCATGGCCATGCTGCATTTCACAATAACATGGGAAAAGTCAGATTTTTAGCCCTTCAAGTACAGGTCAACAACAATTCTGGTTACACCCAGCAGATACTAGTGAGGAGTGAAGCACAGTAAGAGACTGAGGAATCAGATCATGAGGAATACATTTCAGAGACTGCGTGCATAAATTTAAAAGTTAAATGTAAAAACGATTTTGAAAGTTTTCATGCATCATTAGCTAAACAATGTTGTATTCCCTCATGTCAGAAGAAGCCTAAAGCAGCCCATGGCAACCATTCCCTCAATTACAAAGAGCTTTGTCAAAGCTATGCACGTCACAAGGTACCTGAGTACTCAGAGATTGCAGGGTAACAGCATCTCAGCCCCCAGGGTAATGAAAAATTGCCTGTTCAAAGGAAACTCAGGCGTTGTACCCTCCCACAGAAGCAGCTGAATTGGCCAATACAAGACACAAAAAAAGGAGAGTGAGTGGGCATGATTTTCCTTATCTCATTCCTGTATATTCAGTTCACAGTGTCCAGCAACAAGCCCTGCTCCCTGCATACACCTGCTTTGGTAACTCCCCAGTGAGCCCATTATAAACATCTACGCACCTCCCCTCCCTGCTCAGTGCAGTGCTTCTCCCAGAATCCAGTGTGTTAAAAATAGTCATCAGAGACTAAAAACCTGTCAAAAATTTCAGTTTTACATTTTTGAAATCTCTCCTGGAAATAAACAGCAAGCTCATTTTGAGGTTATGAAGAAGGTGCAAAACTAGAGGAGACATTTGGAAGTGAAAACAAAACAATCTGGAGATATCTTGGGTATTCATAAAGCCACCAAGAGGTGCCAGAGGGACATAAACCATTAATGAATTAATTAAAAGTATGCTACCAAATGCCATGTGGTAGCAACAAGGAATGGATAGAAGAGTTGATTCACCCCTCAGCAGAGCTCAGGTACCTTTCCAGCAAAAGCTGCTATGACAAAGCGTCATCTGCAGTGTTATCTACAGCAGCTTCCTCCTCATGTCTGCTGAACTCTCACTCTGTAAAATGTAAGGAAGAGAACAGCCCAAATTAAACAAACAGACAGTTCTCCCTTTCCAGTTTGAGTAAATGACAGCTCTGCCTAGCAGTATCAGAACACAAATCTATATTAAATTTTTACCAATATCTTTTGGAGCAGCAGTTTCATATACTGAAAAAGAAGGAGGAAATCAAAGGAGAAAATGAATTATACAGAGTGTAAGGTTTGCATTCTCTCTGCAAGAAGCAAAGTACCATGGCTAGGCAGTTATCAAGCAGTGACAGATACTTGCAGATGAAAATACAGCAAACAGCTAGGGATACAATAAGATCCCAACTCCCACAAATGAAGACACAGCGCTATCTGGCCAGTATAAGCAACCTGAAGTCAAAAAGTTGAAAAACCTTCATCACTTTGTTTTCAGTGTTTTCTACCCAAGACCAGTATTCCACTAGCGAGCAGAATTTGTTAACAGAATATGGAGATGTAAAAAATGTGTTCTTATTTTGTTCCTAGTGATGAATGGCAAGTCTCATAGCTTGAAAAATTGTCATACCAGATGCAAAATTACCATCCCTGATATTCCACCTTCTACTTTTGGGCAGACCTACTACTGCAGAACAGCCAGACAGCTCAGGCCAGGTTTTTCCCAAACCTTTAAAGATTAGCATTAGGAATATCTGACCCTTTAAACTGTTCCTGTTTCTATTTAATTCCAATTAATGACAATGTAAGCAAATTAAATTTTTTAAAAATCTTTGAATGAAATGCAAAACAAATGTTCAACATCTTTGATGAAATAGAATTATTTGTATGGATTAGAAAACTATTTCTTTGTAAGTTTAGAAATGTTTTCTCCGAATTATGAATTTATATTGCCCAGTTTGAAATTAAAATGGCTTTAATTAATTTCCATTTTTATAAATGTACATAATTTCTTTGCCCACCATGTTATGGCAAAAATAGTTACTTTTTTCCTGTGAATTTTCGTTATCTATTTCTAAATGTAAGGTTCATTTCTGTAAAATTTTAGTACACTACAGCAAACAAAGGAGGAACAAAGACAGAGAGGAGAAAAATAAATAATTACTAAGTAGCAGCAGCTCTTGGTAACTTTTACAAGAGTAAAATTAGAACACATAATGATTGCATGCCAGCAGCAGTGGTAATATGAAAGAAGGCTTTTATAAGCTTGAACTTCTTCCAATAATAAAATTTAACACTTTTCACATTTTAGAAAATGGTGAGAACCTCAATATTTCTTCTTAAATTTCAATATATTTTTGCTTGGAAGTTTTTTGTGAATTTCCCAGATTTCACAACAGTGATACAGTCTGAACAAAATAACATGCTTGTCCAAAATCAACCACACTCTTGCTTTAGAAAAAAACTAAAATCATCAAAGAATATCCATATTTCTTCAGTATTTTATTCTCTCTTCTTAAAGAATGTAAGGCAAATACAATTGAGAGAAAAGCCCACATGATTTCTTTCCATAAAATATTGAATCTAAGGTGTCTGGCATAAAGGACAATAGAAGAAATTCAAGTCATTGCAAAATTACATATCAGAAGCATTGACAGTTTAGAAAATGCATCTACAGTTTTAAACAAAATCAGTTCTGTCTGAAAAGTAAGGAAGCAGATATGCAAGTAGTTCTTAACATTAGTGAGACCTAACAGACAATATTGAAAGAGATGCTATTCCAGATATACTGGAGATATCTATATCAATATGACTTCTGTCAACTTGAATCTATTTCTTTGACTTCAAAAGCTGAAAATAGGGTTTATATTTTTAATCCATCTTCAGGAGATCTTAAGAAAGTGAAAACAGTAACCATGACCTGTATAAGTAACAGGAGGATTTCTCTTCAAGTGATGGGATTTACCAGAATAATCTGTGAGAGAGCACATGAAACTGGGCACCTAACTGGAGCTGTCTTTCCATTTCACCTCTTAACTAACCCCTCTATTACAATTCCCCATATTCAGCCTGATACCACAAATCTGCTATTCCACTTACTGTCCTCATTAGAAGGTAAAATAATTACTTATCTACATAACTTAATTTTAGCTTAAGCTTAAAATTCTATTTTTGGTAGCACACGTTGCAACCTCATTGGTGACAAGACTGGATTCTTGTATGCATTTTTGTCAGATCACTGATGACAGACAGATCATCTGGAATATTTTTTAAGATTAGGAAGGGCAAAAGAACTGTAGCCCATAAATTAGTGGAGCTCATCAGGAGGGCTTTAAACTAGGTTTAAAGGGGGAAGGGATTGAATACAGGCTCTCCAAAGAGAAGCCCAGGGATGAAAAGCCTGAGTTAAGAGTAAAATCAGCAGCCCAGCTGAAGTGCATGTACATCGATGCACACAGCATGGGCAACAAACAGGAGGAGCTGGAAGCCATCGGGCAGCGGGAAAGCTGTGATGTAGTCGCCATCACAGAAATGTGGTGGGATGACCCGCATGACGGGAGAGCTGCCATGGATGGCTACAAGCTCTTCAGAAAGGACAGGCAGGGTAGGAGCGGTGGAGGGGTGGCTCTATATGTTAGACAGCCTCTTGACTCTGCAGAACTTGAGGTCACGAATGATAAGGTTGAGTGTTTGTGGATCAGAATTAGGGGGAAGGCCAACAAGGCTGATATTCTGGTGGGAGTCTGTTATAGACCACACAACCAGGATGATGAAAGGGATGAATTATTCTATAAGCAGCTGGCAGATGTCTCCAAATCGCCAGCCCTTGTTCTTGTGGGCGACTTCAACTTGCCGGATGTCTGCTGGGAGCTCAACACAGCAGAGAAGAGGCAGTCTAAGAGATTCCTGGAGTGTATAGAGGATAATTTCCTGCTCCAGCTGCTAAATGAACCTACCTGGGGTGGGGCCCCACTAGACCTGCTGTTCACAGAGAGGGGCTGGTGGGAGATGTAGTGGTCAGAGGCCGTCTGGGGAACAGTGACCATGAAATAACAGAGTTTGCAATACTCAGGGATACAAGGAAGGCCACCAATAAAACATCTACGCTGGACTTCCAGAGGGCAGATTTTGGCCTGTTCAGAAGAGTGGTCCAGAGCATACCCTGGGAAAAAAACCCTTGAAACCAAGGGGGTACAGGAGGGATGGATGTGCTTCAAGAGGGAAGTCTTGAGTGCACAGGAACAGGCTGTACCAGTGTGCCAAAAGGCAAGCTGGCAGGGTAGATGACCAGCTTGGTGGAACAGGGAGATTCTGAAGGAAATCAGGGATAAAAAGAGAGCTTACAGACTATGGAAAATAGGGCTGGCTACTCAGGATGAGTTTAGGAGTATAACTAGGTCATGCAGAAAGAAAATTAGAGAGACAAAAGTGCAATTTGAAGTCAATTTGGGTACTTCTGTTAGGGATAACAACAAGCGTTTCAATAAATACATTAATAACAAAAGGAGGGTCAAGGAAAACCTCCATTCCTTGTTGGACTTGGGGGGAACATAGTTAACAGGGATGAAGAGAAGGCTGAGGTATTTAACACCTGCCTTGGAAGCACCCCTTCCCCAAGCCTAAATGACTTTGCAAAAATCAGTGCTTCCAGTCTTGAACACAAGTCCTATGAACAGAGGCTGAGAGAGCTGGGGTTGTTTAGCCTGGAGAAGGGAAGGTTCAGGGGAGACCTCATCACTCTCTACAGCTACCTGAAAGGAGGTTGTAGCCAGGTGGGGGTTGGTCTCTTTTCCAGGCAGCTATCAGTAAGACAAGAGGGCATGGTCTCAAGCTCTGTCAGGAGAGGTTTAGGTTAAATGTTAGGAAGAAATTCTTTACAGAGAGGGTAATCAGGCATTGGAATATCCTGACCAGGGAGGTGGTGGATACTCCGTCCCTGGAGGTATTTAAGAAGAGACTGGATGTGGTATTTAGTGCCATAGTCTAGTAACTGTGGTGGTAGTGGATCAAGGGTTGGACTTGATGATCTCAGAGGTCCTTTCCAACCCACCTGATTCTATGATTCTATGATTATCAATATTCTCTGCAAGTTGTTCGCCTGTTTTTCCCTATTGCAGAAGCACTCTGTGGTTCCCTCCAGAGTGGGAGTTATCAGCAAGACTCATCAACCACCTCCAAAGTCTTGCCATTTCAATTTCCTCTGCAGTTTCTTGATGTACTCTTGCACAGCCATTCAGAGCAACTCTATGTCTGCAGCCTGCGTCAGCAGCTGCTGTGTGCTGTGACACTCATAAATCTCAGAGCCAGCACATCAGATTAAAATGGAACACCAGCGTACAAGGGAAATTGTTAGTCGTGAAGCGCTTTCCCTGTATCTCTTAATAGTGGTGGGTGTTCCAATATTTTTCAATACCTGACAGTCCACACTGTCAGCTGAAGACACTCCTGGACAGTCACCATAAATGTCCAAAGGCAGATGATCAGTCACACATTGCTGTACAGCATCAGCAACTTCTACACAGTTGTGAAAACAAGAGTTACTCTACATGACGTCGTACTAAATGTACCATAACTGCGTCTTTCCAAATCCTTCAGAAACATCAGATTAAGAAGAACGGCATTAAACTTAAGAGGAGAGAGGAAAAGGAATAACGTTAATACCTTCTGTGCTGAACTTACTTTGAAGAAATAAAACTACGTGCTTCTCATGCACACCACCTTTTTGTAGTGGCAATTAAGTAAAATGAAGTTTCAAAGATCCACTTGTAGTCAATCTAGTTGGCTTGTAAGAATAAGTTCTTAATTTAACATTCCTTCATTAGTTCATTCTGCGAGTTTTCTCCTGTAAATTAGCACTGGACAAAGGATGTGCACAGCATTATTAATGGATGCAGCTTAGAGTTACCATTATTAAGCAGTCACAGAACAAACAAGGAACACAACAGTGCTTCATTTCAATATAATTTTCTTTCCTTGTTTCTTATTCATTGTTTCAAATTTGTTTATTCCCCACTGGCCCTTTCTCTTTTCATTAGAAAATTAAATTATACAATTATTCCAACTAAGACATATTAAATTTTTTTAACTTTAAGAACTAGAATAATTAACTATGAAAACAAATCCATCTGGAGTTACATCCTATAACCGTGAAAGATGTTTGGCACGTTCTGATTCATTTCCATTCTCAGTGGTATCCCTGAGTGCTATCCCACAGCCACAGAAATCAAGCTGACTCTGAGCACAAAGAGTAATACACTATTGATGAAACCTTTACTGTTTTAGTTTCGTGTAATTGGGCATCCTTCATACCTGCATACACTGATACAGGTTAAGGGCTGCCATTTTAAAAATCGAATCAAAACCTCATTATATTCCTCATTTGCAAGCTAACCCAACATTTGCCCTGGTTTTCAATTTTTAAAATAATTAAATGCCTTTTTTAGATTCTTTGCTTAACCCTTATGGAAAGTAACTGCCTCTCATTTATTTAACAGTCACCATTGTTAAAAAGATAATAATGTTCACTAATCTCATAGTAGTGCACTTATAATTAGAAATGTATAATCCACAAGAAATTACATCTTGTTACTTATCTAGAGTATTAAAGACTGCTTCAGAAATTTTATTAAATTTTGTGTCTCTCCACCAACAGTACTCTTCAGAGAATGATGACTAAAATGTTTTTCATGCATAATAAATTATTGACATTGTATTGGCTATAGATTTTTCAGTGTTTGTAAAACCGAAATTTAGCTGAAACTGTTAACAAAATGATGTTGCTTCATAGGTAGCTAATTGCTTTTATTTGAGTCTGACACCTGCTTTCTTTCAGCATTATGCTATACATTAATTCTAACGAGAATATAATATTCATGGTTAAAGCAGTTAAATTCTAGGAGGCAGAAACACTTCTTTTTCTTAATTCTGGAAAGCATAGCTCTCATGGCTGGCTGGCAGAGGGCCATGTTCTAAGCAAACTCTGTTTTTTCTTTTGGAGCACAGAGCACTTCAAAGTCTTTATGACATCTGCTAAGTCACCACACACCTCTGCAGCAGTACAGCTCAGTAAGGAGAGTGCTACACTCGAACTGTTATGTGCAAGGAGCAGCAAGTCTCTATGAAACTACATGAATAAATCTGCACATTTTCCTTGATTTTATTATCCCTTATTAATTTATTTATTTTTGTTAGGGGTTTTTTTATTATTTTTGTTCGTCTTGTTTGAACTTAAACAACATCAGCAACAGGAAGTGTGTTAAAATATTAGAGCATCCTTATTGATGAAGCCTGCTTTTGTTATGAAAATTTGGGGCTATAATGCCTACAAAACAAAGCAACTAAAATCCTGTCTAGCTCTCACAGGATTTTTTATTACTGTTTTTTATCCTTTTTACTCACCTATCTGCTGTATCTCTGTATCCCACATAAATCCATGACAAATTTAAACCAGAACTTTTGATCTAAAGACAGAAACTATGCCAGGAAGTTTCTTTCCAACTCAAATTCAGCAGAGTATGGTGTGGCAAAAAGCTATAGTTTGCACTCTACACCAAGAATCAACAGGGAATATACCACACAAATCCAAAATACCTCTAAAGAGTTTTTGAAACATAATAGCCTAATTATAAGTTTTCTGCAAAGCTCATTCCATTATTGAGAATAACAGTTATTGTCTGGCCTTGGGTCTGGTTTTCTATACAAGTGCAAATTAGCTGCAGTTTAACTGCACTATATGTAACTGCATGTGGAAGACAGATGCACACCTTCCTCCATCAGTAAAAATGTGAGCATGAAGATATTAACTCCACAGTTCTAAAAAAATTACCACAGATTACTCTGATGAAAACAATAGGGACCTGACTTTTTTCTTCAAAATCTCTCAAACAATATGATAAAATATTGAAAACCTAACACTCACTCAACGAAGTGAGGATCCCAGTAGGAACATCTCTTCCTGAAACAAAATATGAGTAAACCCACATAAATGTAATAGAAGGATAAATATTAATTTTGAAAAGGAACTTGTTCAAATATATGAGACTTTGAAAATGATGCAAAGCTTAAACTTTTCTGAAACAATCTTCCACACCCAGATTATAATAAAATAATTTACAACTTCCTGGAAATTCAGGCAGATTTGGATAAAATTCAGTCAAGGTCTGTTTCTTACAGACTCAATTTTAAATCTTTATTAATACTGAAATTATTTCTGATACTGTAACTATTAAACTCTGGAACTGAGGAAGTCTTTTTTAAAGCTGAATCTATTTGAATGTCATGCATTAATACCATGAGATGTAACAATTAACAAGCAGTCAACTTCAATATAATAAGAACATCATTTCCTTTCATAAAATTTACTATAATTTGATCAAAATAATACCTGCCTTGTTTCAGAAATGTTTCTATGAAGTTAATAGTAAGACTTTCCACTTTAAATTATTATCATCTTTCTATCATATCTGATAAATCCCAGCAGATTACATATTTTGGAATTAGATTATCATACTATGAAGAAACCAGACAGCTTCAATTACCACTGAACTCAGTCTCACTTTTCAGAACTGGACTCTCTCTTCTCCTTTGGGCTTCCACTAAAATCAGCTTCTTTTGAAGAACACCATTTGCCATCTTATATCTTGCTCATGTGTATCAACACAGTGCTAGTGGGCACTGGGTGCGTCAATATAATAATTTGCCTTGTGAACCAGATGCAGAGACAACTCAGGGCAATATCCCAACCTGATTGCACATCCCAAGGTTTATCACACAAGCTGCCACTGCATTTAAGCACAGTTTGCAGTGGCAAAATATCAAGATCTGTCTGAGCTAGGCTGAGAACAACATACAAGTAGTCCTTTGCACTGATGGCCACAGCATCTTTATTAATCTACCTTGCTGGAAAAGCTATCCTAAAGTTAACCTTCAAATAAATTCCATGTAACGTGCCACCTTACTTTACTTCCACCCTTTAGCCTTGGCAATGATTAGTGCACATCTGCTGTTGATCACACACACTTCTACACAGGTGGGACACATATCCTTCACTCCTGGCCTTACTTTGATTCAGGCTGGCTGAGGAGTACCAGGACTCATGACTTGGAGTGAACTGATAAGCTGGAAAGCCCATGGATCACACACACAGGGAAATGAAAATGTCTTGAAACATATTTTGAACAGTGGTATTTAAACCCAAAAGTGCAAGTACAGAACAAGATACCAGAGCTAACATGAAGCCAACTATCTTGTCTATACTACTTACTAGCAGCCAACTACTTAATGATACTTAAGTATCATTATCAGGATAGGCCCAATTTGAGCCCTCCCTGACTTGCAGCTGGACTGCGTATCAGCTGACTCTCTTCATGAGCAGGGACACCTCTCAAGGTTAAGATTCCTCACCTAACACTAAAAGATTCTTCTTTGTCCAAGGCAGAGGGATCACTTACCCACCACAGATCTTTAGTAAGTGACTGATGGCATACTTAATTAATACTATGAAATATTACTAACTGAAGTATATACTCAATATTATTATAAACATTTTATGGATAACTCTGTCACATAAAAACAGTTTACCACATCTGAAACTTAAAAATGGATCTAGAAGCAGCTAGGCTTCCAAGGAAGTTTAGAAGGCTAGGGGCTCCACTCTGAGCCTTATGGCTAAACGTGAGGATCCCCCTTACCCTTTGCATCTCCAATCTCTGCATGATTCATTCTAACTTGATTGTAACTCTATCTTCCTTTGTAGGTTTCTTTCATGCAGTAGTAACTTAGATGAACTTTGCCATCAAGCTTAGTAAATCTTGCCAAAGCACTGTTAAAATTTCATAAATTGCACTAAGCCTATTGAACTCTGACAAATTATTATTTTATCTTAATAAAATATATTGCCACTTCTCTCTTTTAAGTGAGGTGAATTCCACTCATCTGCAAAAAGAGGAAACACAATGTGTCCTCCTTTGAACAAATTAGTCAAGGCAAAAATATCGAAAAGAGGTGAGAGTTGGTCCAGCTGAAGTATTAAAAAACATTAGAAGTCTTTACATTTATTTTCACTGATATTAATTGGTGAAATTGAAGGAATATCAGAGAGTCCATTTTTACTCTGTGAAACGCTGCAGCATTTGCACACTGACAGGGCAATAATGATAAAACCATGGATAAATCATATTACATTTGGAACAAGCAAAAGCTTACTTCATTTCAACTGATAGTGATTGAAAAAACCTAACAAATGTTGCAGTGGAATCTGTCAACGACAAAAACATTCATTACCAGTTTTTTGAAGACATCACTCTAGCTCAAATAGGAATTTAGGCAACATGCTCTGTCAATATGGGAGATCAAACCACATGAGTACAATTTTTTCTAGATTTATATTTTATGAGATATGAGCAAGAAAAATATTCTCAGTAAAGAGATTAAGCTGTGGATTACCACTGAAATTAATTTAAAACTCCAAGCATCTTCATATAAGATTGCAATTAAGGTTTTCCAACAATTGAAACACTCAAACTTCTGTACTCGCCCCTTCATTCAAATAGCTTGTGAAGTTCTCCAGTACAAGGAAAAGGCAAATGCAATCCAAATCTTTTTGGGATTTCTTCACCCCTGTTATTTTTACACAGAGGGCACTCTAAAGTTGCCTAATTTCTGTAAAATTAAGCCTACTTTAAAGCTTTTTAGTGGAAGTATGTTACATATAATTATAGTCTACCTGAACAGTTCCCATGTAAAGGTTAGAAGACTTGACTGCACATCCCATACATGCCTTGCACATCTGTCACAGAATAGAGCATGTTTACAAGACCACTACCAACAAAAATCGGAGTTTACCGACACAGATGCAAACAGCCTTGGGCTTCAACTTTTTGACTTTATACAGTGCAGAGGAACTCTCTTAAGGGAAAGAAAACTGACGCAGTTTGCACAAAAAAAAAAGTGACATTGAAGATGCTCAGGCCTTTGAGCATCTAATCACACAGATTTTCAGGATTATGAAATATTGAAGTTTTACTTCTTATATTTCCCTTTGGTATATTTCAGTAGTGGCAGATCCCTTATCTGACAGTGCTTTTCTCACCTACAGGTCATGTACCAACTCAACTTTTAAAAAGTTCTTGTTCCTTTTTTTATGCCCCATTAATAGGATAATCTTCTTTCATATATTCAGCTACCATATATTTATGAACTTCATTAAGAGTACTAGTCCATGAAGAGATTTCTATTCAGTACGTAGATCATAGGAAAATGAAACACCAAAGATCATTTTTCAAGAAAACCAAGGTCTTTTATTATATAGCCAAACAGTGCTCTATATACAGTAGAATAATCTTGTCATTATCTTTCTATAAAGGACACTGACATCTCATTTTTGTTGGTGACATGAGTCCTGACACCAAAAAATTCTAAAAACTCTCCTGCATATATTCATCTTTTGATGAAGCACTTCCTTTGAAGATCTGTTCTGTGAGTGCTTTTGGCTTGTGCTCAATTTGGCATAAATATACTATGTATTATATTTATGTATGCAAATAATCTCACTCAAAGTCAATGAGCCAACTCAAATGTTCTCTGCACTAGGGATTAAACTCCAGATTTGGAAGAACAGAGGTAATTTTGCCCTTGCTTGAGAGCTGCACTTGTGAAAGTGGGGTCAGAAGCAAACCCCTAAAGGTTTAAAATAACTATGAATCCTTTTCTGCAGAGTCTGTAATACAATTAATAACTGTATATTGATGAAATAATTTTTATTTCCTGGGTTTTCCTACTGAACTGGAAGGAACTTGTTACAGATATTTTTTTTTCAGACCTAACATTTAGATGTTCAATTGATCTGCAAGGAATTTTTCACTTATGCCTACACCTCTTGCACCTCTTGCGCTGCCTTGGACCTTGCCCCAAGGATTTTGATAAAATCCCTAAATCTTAGAAGACTTCTCAGAATGACATTTCAGTTAGGTTTGGTGGGACATTTTATACAATTCTGAAATGCCTTGTGGTTTTGTGGGTTTTTTTGTTTTTGTTTGGGGGTTGTTTTGGTTTGGTTTTTGGTTGGTTTTGTGGGTTTTTTTTAAGTTAATCTTTCTTTCTTCCTGACATTTTTAGCTGGGAGAATTGAATAGTTTAACCTCTAGGTCCTTTGTCCTAGCATAGAAATTGTTCAAGTTTTGTTTCATGCTCATAGTTTCATCATAATTCATCAAGATGTGCATCTTCCAGACAGGCAGAATCTAAATATCAGACCAAGCAGATAATAGCCACAACTTGTATTATTAAGAATATTTGGTTTTCCTCTACAGATTAAAAAGGAGCTGAAAATTATGCCATATCAATTATGCTTTTCCCTGCAGGTCATTCTTGAAATGAAGAATAGAGCATGATATGAGAAAAGCAAGCAAATAAATAAAATCCTAGAATAATTTCACTTTATCTATCAGTTGTACATACTATTTGAAAAGCAACCAGAATTCTTCACACAGCTGATACATTTCCATACTCAGATACTTCCTGCTAACAGCTTTTGCTGTGCAATTATAAAGAAGTAAAAGCACTGACGCTTATAGATTATCTGGATATGGAGGACCCTTTTTAAGCTAAAAGGATACTCAATAATGAAGAAATATGCTCATTGTTAAAAAGCTTTGATATTTACTGTGAGTATTATCATTCTTGTCACATTAGCCAATTTTCAGATACAGAGTCACTGTCATATTTTAGGATTGCCTTTAGGGTGCAGTATTGTGTACTTCTTTTTGTACAGTATTGTATATTCTGTACAGCTATTTAGCTGACATTCTTGCCACAAAGGCTCGTCTGCAGGTTCCAAGTGGTGGTATCTTGGATCCTTAGAATCCAAATTTTCTCTCTAACTTAAAAAAACAAACAAACAAACAAACAAACAAACAAAAAAAAAAAAAAAAAAAAAAAAAAAAAAAAAAAAAAAAAAAAAAAAAAAAAAAAAAAAAAAAAAAAAAAAAAAAAAAAAAAAAAAAAAAAAAAAAAAAAAAAAAAAAAAAAAAAAAAAAAAAAAAAAAAAAAAAAAAAAAAAAAAAAAAAAAAAAAAAAAAAAAAAACCACCCACAGTGTAAGTAGTTACTCACAAGTGAAAATTACTTGAGGTTTTTCTAACTAACTAACCACAAAAGCTGAAATTTGTGCATTGATGAGAATATAATTTAAAATATTCCCAAATAATGCAGTATATGTAAAGCAGGTCATAAAGAGAGCCACGTCAAAAAGCTGTACAGGAAAAAGAAGGGGAATGTTCTTTTCAGGAACATAAAAAAGGCCCCAGCAACATGAGATCTATTTTTTCCTGAGAGTATTATGACGAGAGTTCATTCCTTGTTTGTGTTATCAAAGATAGAAAGCCAGCGAGGCCAGTGCAGAGCTTTTAGGCTCTCATGGAAACTAAAGGAATCGCTCAACCAAAACACCTTCTGGAAGAGAAACCTCTCTGGGCTCAGGTTAGGTGGGAAGCAGGTTACAACCTTGCGAGAGTTTCTTATGAACATCCATGCAGGGGGATTTTGTCATCCTCAGTCAAATCATTTTTCACGTGTTTCCCTCAGCTGCACTATTTTCACTAAAGACCATCACAGTCAAAAGACAACATCCAACAACCCAGAGTTACAAGAGCAAGAGCAGAGTTACTGATTCAACTGTTATATGCCCTGTCCAAGGCATTTTATACCCACACCTTTTACTTCCCCATAAATAGGAAACATAAACTGACAAATTATTTTGCCTCCCTTTTCAAGATTTAAAAACTTGACTTTTCTAACTACACCCATTCTTCTTCTACAACGATAGTGTAGCAAGTTTCTTGGGAAATAATTTTGAAATTCTCCTATACAAAGCAAAATTTAAATGTGTGGGTTTGTGGTTTTTTTAATATTATTACTGGCAACATCTACAGAGTAGACATGACCTGTTCTCTTTAGGACTCTATCAGAAAAACTCATATGAAAGATATTTAGAGTTCAATCCCTTTTACACAAATAGAAATGTTTTTAAGAAGAGCTTGAGGGGTTTTTTTTGCAGTGTATCTTCATTGTTCCTAGCATGAGAGCCCAGAACTGTGGTTGTGACGTATGTCATAAGAAATCTACCAATAATAAATATGGATGGATTACTGAGTTGGCCACACTTTAACTCATATTTAGCATTTTAAACAAACTCTTCATGCAAGTGAATTCGATTCACTTACATTGAGCAAAGGTATAAATATTTTCTCATACCAGCATGGGGGGCATATGAGCAAAAAAAGTTCTACTGGAGATATATATGGATAGATATATAGATATAGAGATATATAGATATAGATATATACAATGATGCCTACATCACTTAAACCAGGCACATGCTGTGTACAGTGGCAGGAGCATTTTACATTTTATTCAAGAGGAAGTTTGAGGAACATGCAACCTAAGAGCTGCTTAAGATTAGCTATGGGGAGGAAACATGATTCCAAATATTTGATGAGTTTCCTAGTTGCGAGATTTTTTTCAGTACCCCTTTTTTTGCATGCAAAAGATTAATCAGAAAGACTTGGGCACTGAGTAGCACAGTACATGTCAGCATGGCAGTACCATTCACTATTAATCGTCTCAAAGTTTGCTGTGGACCTTTGCCAGGATACAGCACATTGGAAAGCTTGGTGTTCGAACTAAATTTTAGTATTTTGTTTGTTTATCTTTGGGATAAAGAGCTTTAATCCCTTAAAAATGCAAAGTGTTTACACAATTTAAATAAATGGGAGAAGAGTAGGTTACAGGTTTTATAGTACTTTTGCCATCTGGCTCGGTTCCAGGCAGGTTTAGATATCACTATTCAATTTGATTTTGCACTCAGATAAAGTCAACTTTACTGAGGCAAAGTCTGGCAGCAAGCAAGTTAAGAGGATCATTATATATGACATTGCTACTAATACATCTATTCTGTGAGACTGAAGTGGGATTTAGACAATATACAGGTACTGGCTTGTTTCTCTGGACATGGTTAAATGTCTTTATGGTCCTGCTGGAATGAAAACACTCCCTTACCACAAAAAGCATCAGTGGCATTGTCAGAGACCAAGAGCCACAGCCAGATGTTGTGACAAAAACTGCAGCATTACATGTCCACTTCTGCAGAATTCAAGCAGAATGCAAACCCCATATACTAAAAATGTAAACATTTTTAGAAAGGAACTGCCAAGGTACATAAATACTTCATTAGACAGCATTTGTGCTCATATTGACAGGCCTAGTCACTCAAATAAGTCATCTTACAACGCTCCTCTGAAAGCACGTGCAAGAAAGCTGATATTTGCCAAATGCTCCAGTCACAGAACACCACAATAAGCTTTATTAGCCATTATCAAATATTAATTCCTCACTAAGACATGTTGTTTAGTAGTTTAAATAAGACACATGCAATGTCAGAGTTCTAAGCACTCACTTGCCATTACTAATTAAGCCTCTGGAGAGTCAAACACCTTAGAAAATCTCACTATTTTATCAACAATAATTCATTGTTTTAGTCATCCAGCTAAAAATCATCAGCTGTTTTTATAAGTAAAGTTTCTTACCTGATATGGAAATGTAAGTTTCTGAACAAAACAATATTCCTGCAGAGAAAATAGAAAACCATGTATTGCTATTTTTTTCTCTCCAAGTAACTAATGATTTGTTGTAATTTTTTTTTTTTTTGTTATGAAGAAATTCATTCCAAAGTGGAATAAGGCAGCTACTCCAGATTACTAAAAAAAGATCCCAAATTCTCTGAAAATGAAATGGCATCACAAACAAGTATTGTACATATCATATAATATAAAAAGTTTCCTTTTTTACTAATAAAAAAGAGTAGAGTAAGAATGAAAACTATGGCCTGACTGACCAGAAAGATTTGGAAGAATGAGAATTAAGATGGTACCTACTTCGGTGTGAACTTCAATTTGCTAATTTAAAGCATTTCCAATTTGGGATTTAAACAATGACAAAAGCATTTTAGCTTTAACTAGGTACCAAAACATTGTCATATTTCACTAATCCTGAATACTGATGTTACTTAATGATTCCTTTCTATCTTCAATCATTTAGTTCAGTTCTTCAGTACTGTAAGTTTTCTTATTTACTCTTTTTTTTTTCTTTAAATTCACAGAGGTCCAATATCTAGAGAAATATCTCTGTGCAAGGATATCTATATTTCTGGCAAAACAGAAGAACAGAAGCAATAAAACTTTTTCTTTGTTCACAGTCTCAACAACCACCAATCTCTGATTACTATTTAAACATCTCTGTAGATCTATACTTCTTTAGAACAGCCTCTGCTGAGACCATACTTTTAGAAACCTTTATAAATAGTGCAGTTGTGTAATTTTATTTCATTTCCAATAAAAATCCAACCACCTTTAGCTGACTCTCTGGACAGAAGGTATGGACATCAGTTATATAACAATGTACCCCACTACAATGATTGGAATGGATAGCTGGATGCTGGGAATGCATTGGTAAGTGGGAATAAATTATTTAGTAGCCAGTACCCAAATTCAAATTACTGTGATTCATTCCTGTCCTGTGAATGTGAAAAATATCTTTGAACAAGAACGCATTGGGGCAATAGTAAATGGAAATTATTGTATCAAATTTGCACGCTTCTCTCTGGTGGTAACCTTTGAGTCCAGGGACTTTTTCTTTGCATTAGTACTGAAAAAAAAAAAATACATTTAGCCTTAAGAATAACGAACCAGAATAAGGAACATACGCAGTGTTATAGTTAAAAGACCAGATATATTTTTAAAATATAGTAGAAATCTATTAAAAGCAAATAAGCAAAACAGCGCGCTGAGAGACCCGGGGAAACTCCTGTTCCACGAACGGTCTCCGTGCCAAAAACGTGCATTGGTCTTTTATATGTGCCATTATCCCCTCCCCTGTAGGTGGCGCTTAGATGACAGCGGCAGGTCCTGGATAAGGGCGGGAAGACAGCAGACTTCTCTCTCCCGCCACGCCGTTCCCCTGGAGGATTTTCCCCCACCCACATTTTACAGGCACACCCAAACCTACATTCAGAACTTGTTCAATACAAGAAAATGTAGCTTGTCATAGTAATACAACATTGTGGCTTGACACCTGTAATTCAAGCTAATCACTAACATTACAAATATAATTTGATTAGCAAATTATTCACCTTTGTTTTTATTAACTATTACACCCAGTGTGGAAGAATAAGCAACCATAATCCCCCCATATCACCCAGTGTTGTAGGCTAAAGTACTACATCAAATACCCAGTAACAGCTAATTCCCCCTCTAATGTTTTAGTTCAAATAAGACTGTAAATTCTTTATAATTCTTTACTTGTCTTACAAAAGTTTTATATAAGGAAGTTTTCAGGATTGAGCAATATGGGAGCTTTCATAACATATAAACCAAAACAGAAATGGAGGGAGCAGCAGGTGAGATCACCTGGGGCTAGTGGTGCCAGTAATGCAAATGCAAAGGCCAGTCAGGAAAGGAGCCTTTGAAAAGAATGCACTTACCCTGTATTTAAAATTATACATCTGTTTTTTTCCAGTGACACAGCAACTGAAAACATGCATCAGTTGTGCTGTTCAGTTTTTAGTAGCTGCACATTTAAAATCTTCCAAGGTCAAGTCATCTCTGTCTACATTAAGAAAGTAGCTAATTGGTGTAAGATGGCTTATCCTAGGTCACAGTCTTGCCCCTTGTTGTGTTTGGTTTGGTTGGTTTTTTGCCAGTTTGAGGGGTTTTTTTGGTGGGATGTTTTGGTTTGGGGTCTGGGGTTTTTTTGTTTGGTTTGGTTATTTTTCATTTTTTTAGTTTATTTTTTTGGTTTGCATTTTTTTGGTTGGTTGGTTTGTTGGTTGGTTTGGTTTGGTTAAGTGGTGGTGGGGGTTTATTACTGGCGTATTTTAGTGGTGGGGGAGGGGTTTACTTGTTTTGGTTTTCTGGGTTTTTGGAGTTTTTTTCTAATAATCTAACTTACGCTATGAAATTTGTAGTAACAATTTGAATAAGAATTCTCTACTTGTCAATTTTCCCTCTACTTATCCATTTTTCAATCTTTCCACTCCTCTTAGTAAACACCTCCTCTCAGTTTTTCAGTGAGGAAGCTCAGCTCAGGGTTCTTTCTGCTAAAATCTGCCTTTATTGTGCCTCAGTCAGCTACAATTTACAACTCACTCATGTGGTGCTGGAAATGCCAGGTGCAAAGAGGACCCAAAGCACTTCTATCTAGAAGCACCTTTTCAATAGAATCCAGGCAGTAATACAAAGTTATGAGGCAGACAAAAAGAAAATTTGAGAATATTTCTTAAAAGGAATTCTCAGAGGATTTCTTGAAAACCGTTAGTGAATTCTGACATCTCACGCCCTCTGCATATCTCAGATGTAACTTTATTAAAAAAGACAAAATATTTTGAAAATACAACCCTGTGGGGACTATTCCCTGCTTACATCACTGCTATGCAGCAACAAGAGGGTTGTTGTAAGGTCAAAGACATTACAGGCTATAGTAACACAATAACTATTTGATATAAATTTACTATCATAAGAAATGTCTTAAACAAGAAAGCAAACTCCAAGATGCAGTTTTTCCTACACAAATGTTTTTGCAAAACTGAAAAGCAAGTCGCTTGTATATTATAAAAGTATGCCCATCTCTAAAAAAAAACAAAAACAAATACCAAATTGGATAGTGTCAAATTACAACAGCTAATCCAAAATCAGCCAAGCTCAAAAGGCTTGTAAAAGTTTCCTGTTCCTCAGCAAAGATTGAGGAGTACGTGCAGGAATAGATACTTGTGCTGCAAGAAAAGCTGTAATTTTAAAGATGATTTCTGATGTACTGCTCCTTCAAAACATCTGACTTTAAAACAGTATGGGAGTCTTTTCAGAGAAGCTAATGTTCCTTAAGCTGGCCCCCTCCTATTTCCTCTAGTTTTAAAAGGTCTAGAAATTTCATTTTTTGAGAATTTTATACCATCAGTAGTTTCTAATTCTAAAAGGTTAATTAGAAAATAGTAGCACTTTCATAATATGTTCCATTCTGATTTTTATCCTTCTACTAGTGTGCACAGGAAGGAAGAAAAATAGCTTTCTCTTTTTTCCCATCTTGAAGAATATTAGGAAAAGTTTCTTCACCCAGAAGGTGGTTGGGCACTGGAACAGGCTCCCCAGAGAAGTGGTCATGGCACCAAGCCTGGCAGAGTTTAAGAAGCATTTGGAAAATGTTCCCAGGCACATGGTGATTCTTGAGGTGTCCTGTGCAGGGCTAAGAGTTGGACTAGATCCTTGTGGGTCCCTTCCAACTCAGAATATTCTGTGACCCTGTGAAGTAGTCAAGACCATCAAAGTTGCTGCTTCCTAGGTCTGTAACAACCTACGTCTGTAATATCATAAATCTACACGTAGGTACATGCTTTTTAAAACCTATTAATAAAAAGTAGCAATAGTTGAAAAGTACACCCACAATGAAACCAAAATTATTTACAGAAAAAACTTTACTTTCTTATTCTTCCAAACTCCAGCCTTTGGACAAGTAGGGCCAAGCCTCTCCCCTGGGGATTTTAATCTCTTATAAAAGGATAAACATTAAAAAAATAGGAGATTTTTAAGTATCTTTTTTATTATTAAATGTTTTTTTTTCTATACCTGGTATAATACCATCTCACTTGACTACATCTAAGAAGCATGTTGGAGAGCAACAGAGAAGAAATCACTGCTAGAGGTAAGATTCCCATTTCACAGCTTCAGAAAAGGAAAAGCAGGTGGACAGGAAGAGCAGGTTTTACTAGTAAGAAGGTTGGTGAATGTTTATCACAACATAAAAGAAAACAGTCTTATAAAATAGGAAATAAAGTAAATTTTTACAGCTTTATCTCCAATGCACACAAAGTCAAATCAATAGTGTATTTATAAGGTATGGGGTTTTTTTAATATTATATCATAACAGAAACAGCAAATCACAGAAGCATTTAGGGGGAAAGACCTCCAAGATCATCAAGTCCAACCTTTGACTGATCACCACCTTGTCAACTAGTTCGTAGAACTAAGTGCCATGTCCAGTCATTTCTTGGCCACCTCCAGGGATGATGGCTCCACCACGTTCTTGGGTGGGCAGTCCATGCCAATGCCTAAAATCCCTTTCCATGAAGAAATTTCTTCTCATGTTCAAGCCGAACTTCCCCTGCAGAGCTCATCCTGTCACTAGCTGCCTGGGAGAAAAGCCCAACTCCCACCTGGCTACAACCTTCTTTCAGGTAGTTGTAGAGAGCTATAAAGTTACTGCAGTGCCTCCTTTCTCCAGGCTTAACCACCCCAGCTCCCTCAGTCACTCCTCATAGGGCTTGTGTTTCAGACCCTTCACCATCTCTCTTGGTGTTCTCTGGACTCACTCGAACACCTCAATGCCCTTCTTGTCATGAGAGGCCCAAAACTGAACACAGGATCTGAAGTGCAGCCTTGCCAGTGCTGGGTACAGGGATAAAGTGTCAGCCCCGAGGGGCCACAAAGTATCCATGTAATAATTTAAAATTATTTGCATTCAGGTGAGATTAATGAAGTGTGCAAAGTAAAGTTTTTAATTAGCTGCTCCCCCAGGTCTTTACACTTTTCCATCAAGTCCATCTCAAAATGAAAAACAGCATATTCCACACTATGCACTTAAAAGCTCAGTATTACCAAAAAAATAAATGTTTTCCTTTGAGATTTTCTATCCAAAGTCTGTGATGTTTGTGAATTGAACAAGGTTATTTTAGGAAAAGAGAAACCCCCAGATATCTAATATGACACAACCAGATGAACAGTGAAGCCTCAAGAAATGCCAGACCTCTGAACCAAACATCTCATCCAGAGTCTAGTAACGAAGCAACAGCATCCAGATGCTCACAATCATAGAGATTAGAGCTATAATGTCCTATTCACTCAGTCTAGCCAATTCCCCTGAAAACTCAATATCTTTGCCAGCACTTTGTACAATTACCTCTCACTACTTTTATCGTTCCATTTTTTTTCCTCACCTTTGGGGTCAGAAACACACTGAGGAGAAATGGCTTGTAACAGTAAAACCTATTTCTACTTTATCTGTAGAGAACTATCTGTTCTCTCTTATAATCATAATCTCAGTTTATCAGAAGGTAAGGAAAGCACGTGTGACTGACTTGTAACATTTCCATCTTTTAAAATGATTGCTATTGTTTACATTTCTGAGTTAAATAAAATAAAAAATCAAAATTCGAGTGAACTTGAATTGTTCTGTACTGATGCCTTCTGTCCTTTAAACTAGTTATTTAGAAAAGGAGTATTCTGTAAGTTGTTCAGATTTTTGGTTTATATATTTAATTTTGTTTTCACTTATTAATAATTTAATCTGTGTATATATTATAGGAAAAATAAGACGTTAAGTTATGTAAGCCAAAATGTACCTTCAAAATGAAGGGACCTAGTCACCTAAAATATCTAAAAAATTTGTTTTTCAGACAAGGCAGATACATTAAAATTATAACTAAACTGAACTGAGGTTATTAAGGCTGGTATCACAATATTAAGAATTATGGTGGGAAATTTCTATCTTTGATCTAACTCAATCCTCATAGAAACAATTCTCAGACAAAACCAAAGACACAATTCTAAGCTTATTTTTGCATTTCAAAAAGGTCTTCTAAAAAGTCAACATAACACTTGAAATGCCTAATGAATTCAGATGCTTCATTTCTCACAGCAGCAAAGTCAGAATTGGTACCTGAGAGTACAATGAAGAACCATCACTTCTTCAGCTGAAATATAGGCTCTATTAGCCCTTAAACAAATGGCTACATATTAATCATTGCTTCTGAACCACGTTAATAGTTTCACATTAATAATCATTCATCCCTAATAAGAGCTGCTGGTTAGCTCTGTCGAAAAGTGATGATATGAAGGAATGAAAGCTGGTGTTCTACAGGTTTACTTTTTGCGGAAAAGAAATTAAGTTTTTTTGCAACTAAATTCTTCAGGCACAACATAAACTTTAGATGTGTTGGTGCTCATACATGTGTAGAAAAAGCACCAATATTAGCAACAGACAACTCTTCAGACTGTATTTGTAAGCAAAAGGGAGGATAGCAAGATTGTGTGACTATTTCTGGTTATAGGAACAGGAATAGTTTCAGCCCTCAAAGAGAGGGCTTTTAGGAGTAAGGAAGTAAACAAGAATCCTAACTTTAAGCAGTATTTCTCCTACTATGAAACCAACATAGTGGCTTCCCAACTACTTCATGGCACTAGCAAAACTGGGCATGGTAATAGCAAGGCAGGAAAAGTCCTGTTCTGTGTGGTTTTGGACTGGCAGTGCCTCCTAGAATGTGGTTTCAGCAACCAGAGGGAGCTCCTGCGCTGATTGCACACCCTTATCCAAAAGCCAGAGTCACCCTCCTCCACTTCTGAGCTGGCTACTCTGGGAGCTCTCCCTGGCACCAAAGCCATCAGCCTTTACTGCTCCATGAACAGCCAGATAGCACCTGGAGGAAGGGAAATCAGTCTGGGATATTAGCTATCTAAGCAGGAGGAGGAAACCCTCAGATTTGGGAGTGTTCCTTAAACCACACTAATCCAGAGTGGAAAATTTAGAAGGGATATAAATAGTATGGGGATGGAACCACACCTGGGATCGTCCCACCTCACCCGTTCCTGCTTCCTGCCTTATATCAGCAGCACTGTTGAAGCAAAGCCATTAGCAAAAATATTTGAAATCACAGACCAATTAAGGGAACTCTCAGCTGAACCAGGGTGACAATATGGAGGCACAGATAGAGCCAGAACCATGACAGGACAAGCCTGACTCTTTTTCCCTGTGCCTTCCAGCTTTACAACCTGTTTTCCAGACAACTGCATTGCCACCTTCACACCTTCTACTGCCATTTTCTCATGCACAGCCCCCTCTTCAACATAACGAAGCCAAAGTATTAGTAAAAAGTACCATTACAACTAGTACCATCTGTACTAGTTTCTGTAACATCCAGATTTGGTTTGGCAGTCTCACACCTACATATTCTTTGCCAGCTGCAAACCTAAATGGGTTTGACAGAATATGACCAGAGCTCAGCAGTTCAAATGATTTCAGGGAAACATAGAGGATTTACCACTGGCCTATACAATTCTTTTTCCTAACATTCATCTTATATCATGTTATGTCATAAAAGGAACCAGACAGTAGAAAAGCATTTGATCTCTGTAATTATTTTTTATATACCTTTGACTCATAGAACATTGTTTTCAAAATCAATTCTAGAGAGAGAGAGAGAGAGAGAGAGAGATGCATAACTGTCCCTATATATAACTCAACCACTTGAAATGCTTCTTCCTCTGGCTCTAGGGAGCATTACAACTATTTCTTCAGCTTTAAGCTTCAAGGCATTATTTGGTATGAGAAAGCATTGTAAAAAAATAACATTTTATCCAGGTAAAAGCATTATAAAGAGTAGAACTAACCATGAATGAAAGTTATCCCACAACATATGAGTCTCTGAAAGTAGTTTCTGTTTCAGAAAAAAACCATGAGAAAGAGCACTTGTGCATATTTTGTGGAAAGTTTTGGTGCTAAGTCCTAAGTCCTGCTAACCTAAACAGGGCTGTCAAAGAGACAAATGTTTATCACTCAGCTCTCATATTTTTAAAAAGTATAAGGTATTACTTAGTGAGCTTTAAGTGGTTTAGGAAATGAACCCAGATAAAGACAACAAAGTTTGGATGCTTACTTGAAATTCAACACAACCAAGCTGTCTGGAAAACCAGGATTCAAATCCCTACAAAATTTCCTGCAACAAAAGGTACTTTTTTTCCGTCTTGACTCAGACACAACTTAAAAATTTCTGCTTTCTCCTATCCCACGTTACTTAGGGCAGCAGCATATGTATAATTTTTCTCTCCATGTTAACATCCTTTTTCTTACTTCAGAAACCCTACCCTACAGACAGAATACAGAACTCCATCGGAATTTATTTTACTTGTATTTATCCTTGACTATTTTATCGTCTCAGCCAATTTTACTCAATGTGAACGTTAAGTTCAACAACAACAAAGCTGATTTTGGTTCCATCAGACTTTTTGAAATTCCATTGCTTTTTGAAATTTAGTGATCCTTGAAATTCTTTAGTCAAAATGAGGCTATTTTAAAACAGCGTCATCAGCACTAACTAAATTACTCTCAGAACCTGATATAACCTGGGTAGTCACTAATGCCATTCCTTAGACACAGTAGATGATGAATAGGACTTTCCTGAGGTTTGATGACCAAAACAAGAGCAAGATCCAATTTCTTTAGGCTTTCTGCATAAAAACATTCAGAACACTGAAAACGGTTTAGAAACTTGCAGTGCTATCATCTCCAGCAAATGAATGCAATACTATAAATACAGGAGTGTTCACAATAGCTAACTGAGGAATAGCTATGAACCTCCCACTCAACATATACATACACACACAATGTAATTATTATAGAAAAGCTGCAAGTGGTTAAGAAGATCAAAGTGTTGCAATGTTTTTTTAAGGGATTGGCCCTTGACAAGAATCATCCTATGAACAGGCCTGCCATCAACATACAGAATACTTTCCTCATTTTTACAACACAAAGCCTTGCAAAGAAGAGTATTCAAAGCAAAGGAAACAGTAACGAAAAAGAAAATAATGTAAAGCAGCCAAAGTATAGTACAGTTGCTCTATGATACCAGGAGCTGGGGCTTTTTGTGCCTCTTATTTGGCTCAGCAGTCAAATACATTTCATGACTATGAGGTGAGTGCCTTAAGATTTGCACACCATGCTTGCCCTAGGAAATCCCACTTTCTGCATGAAAGAACTGCAGGTCAACACAACATAGATTTGTGTTGCTAATGAAGAGAAACTATCACCTTGGCATCTGATTTACTTCAATTATTTCAACTGCCCATTTCTGGGGACCTAAGATGACTAATTCTGATGTGTGCACATCTGCTCTAGGGGTACCTACACTTCACAAGGTTCATCTCACCCTTTGTATCTGTATTAAGAATTTTGCAACCTCACAAGTAATCGCATACATGAAAACCATTCACATATTTCAAAAGGCTAGCTAGATGGGTCATAGCCAAAAGTCAAGTAAAAAAAGACAATTCCTGTTTGAATGTTGTTAAGCTTATAATGCAAAAAATACTATGCAAATTAAAACTCTTTTCAGACGTGCCATCACTGGTTCTAAAGCTGTACAAATACATGCACATTGTCCCAGGTTTCCGAGACATGAGTCTCTAAAAATGCAAAACAACTCACTCTTCATTGAAACAACCTTCTCTCTTTCTCGGTTACCCTGAACTCCTGCATGCACTGGGTGGCAAGGGAACAAAAAGCCTGACAACTTGGTTTAAAATGTTTTGCCTGATAAACACCACCTCTTTGATCTGTGACATTTGTAGACTTAACCAGCATCCAGCCTTCACCTAGGCCTTATCAACAGGGTTGCACAAAACAGATTCCCCCAAAACAATGCAAAGGCTCTTAAATGTCCACTGTATCCTGTGGACCTTCTACCTTCAGGTTTTTGTTTTTAAGCATGCTTCTCAAAAGCACATGAAGGTGGTCAAGAGCTTAGCTCATATTATCCGATGTTTTCTCCAGACAAATATTTTCCCCAGAGAAACTCAACATAGCCCTTATTTTTACCTCAAATGTATCACCAGAATTATGAGAAGCCTTGTTTCCAATCTATTTATTGCCTCATTAATGCTCATTGTAACATTTATAAACAGTCTGGTGAACAAACTGTTGAAATCTTCCCTTGAAAAACTTCAAGACGCATTCTCATTGTGTGTTGAAACATCTCATACCACTACAAAAGACATCTCAGTATCATTTACACGGTTTTCATAGTTCGTATTTTCATACTCTGTGGTAATAGGCTGTGTAACTCGATGAGATAGGAAAACTTTGATGACAAGAATTAAAGATTAAAAAGGAGATTTGTAAAGATACCGAGGATTCAAAAAGTTACTAACAAGAACAACTGAATATTCTTTGTAAACTCCAACAAAAGTTTTCAGATAAACAGCAATCCTGCAGTAACTGAGACACTGAAGGAGGGTTGGAGCAAGGACACGTGTTAAACTTTGAAACCAATGTTTTGTTTCACAGAATCATAGAATGGTTTGGACTGGGACTTTAAAGATAATCTCATTCCAAACCCTCTGCTATGTGCAGGGACACCTTCCACCAGATCAGGTAGCTCAAAGCCTTATCCAACCTGCCCTTGAACACTTCCAGGGCTGGGGCATCCATGACTTCTCTGTGCAAGCTGTTCCAGTGCTTCAGCATCATCACAGTAAGAAGAATTTATTTCTAAAATCAGCAGGAGAGGTTGTTTTCTGCCTATGCACAGTGTCATTAGCCAAACATATACTTCAAGCAAATTATACAGCAATAGCTGTATCCAGGACAAAGGTACATACCACCCCCTAACTCAGACACACTGTCTGTAATTTACATTCTGTTCCAAATTATAGCAATCTAACCAAGAGAAGAATTTGCCTTAGTGCTTCTGGTGTTTTTGGGAGAGACCATTAATGACACATCATTTAATAGCTCTTGAGTTGGCACACCTCAGTTCATTTTTGCTTGTCAGTTCAACGTGATATAAAGCAAAAATCTGATGAGAAGTGGCTGATGGAGCTGGAGTTGTTTAGTCTGGAGAAGAAGAGGCTCAGGGGAGACCTTATCACCCCCCCTACAACTACCTGATGGAGGCTGTAGTGAGGTGGGTGTCAGTCTCTTCTCACAGGAAACAAGTGGCAGGACAAGAGGAAACATCCTCAAGTTGCATCAGGGGAGATTTAGATTAGACATTAGGAAAAATTTCATCACAGAAAGTTTTGTCAAGCACTGGAGCTAAAACTCTGCTTAGTATAACCAACATCTCTGCACCATTTCTCTGTGTGTTCTCTAATAGCAAAAATATCCAGGCAGTAAACTGTTGGGGTAACTCTGCTACAGATAAAAGAATACAGGAGTTTGTAATATTGTTAAATTGACCACGTGTCCAAGATGGTGATTGTGACTTTGTGTAACCGTTCTTGTTCCCAAAACCCCTCACTGTACCTTGGAATGCCTAAGAGATAACTGGAAACTCACCTATTGGCTGTTAACCCTTTCATGTAACTGGTTGGTTTGTAACACCTCCTGAACTCCCAGTGGTCACTTTGTAATCCACCCAAAAGGTATTTAAGCTTTGGCCACAACAATAAATCTCTCTCTGCCTGTTCCCCTGCTACCTGGCTGTCGGCGCCGTGGCTCTCTCTCTGGGGGGCAATGAGCAGCCGCGGGGTAAAGGTAGGGGCGGGGAGGGAGCACTCTCCCCCCCGGAGCTAGGGGCAGAAAGCCTCTCGCCCGGGGATCCCCGTCCTGTCCTTCAGCGTTCA
This sequence comes from Empidonax traillii, assembly GCF_003031625.1. Lineage (NCBI taxonomy): Eukaryota > Metazoa > Chordata > Aves > Passeriformes > Tyrannidae > Empidonax > Empidonax traillii. The sequence continues at coordinate 407,007 of NW_020955313.1, forward strand.
CAGTAAACTACAATTATTCTACTGTATGTGACCCCTAAAACACTCAATGGGGGAAAAAATCAAATCCCCGCCCCATCCCTTACACCAAGCACACATGCTTTGTTATTTCATATCACAAAAGACTGGAGAGGAATGGATGCCCTGGGTTAGGTATCATTCGCCTCTACTGCAGTTCTTAACAATTTCTTATAGTAAGTGTATGTTAGCTTATTACTGTCACAGCCTTTTCACTTCAAATTGTGTCTCAAGAGGCTTGACTGTGTCCTATTTATGGGCACTATGGCTTGTATTAGTTACTTTATCCAAATTTACAACAAAATGAACTTGAGTTAGAGCTTCAGTTTAACCTGAAGCTGCACACAAAGTTCCTTGTATCTGCCTGGACTTAAGATTGCTTAGGATTTTATTGCTGTAAGATTTTATTGATTTTGAAGTGCAAACATAACTGCAGGCAATGGGAAATAATATAGATTTCAATATAATTTCTATTGAAAGAAGTGTTAAAGTAACTTTGAGTGAATTTAGTATTTGGTAGACTGACAACTCCAGGGATCAGACAAAAAACCCCACTCTCTGAAGGGGAGGAAAATATCCTTTTGGAGTTTGCTGGTTTGTTTATTTTAATCAAAACTTCAAAGCCACATTCTTCACTGCTGACGCCTGCACTAAGGCTTTACATCTATACTTGGGGCATGCAAAAATGATCAAGAACAATTGTGTTATTGTCACTTGGTGAGTTACCACTGACTTGCTGCTGTTAAGTTCTGAAGTTTGGTTCTGTGCACCTTTAGTGTAAGTTCATGGTGGTTTAAGTAAATGCATTGCAATTCCTATTTAAAACAGGAGAGAACTTACACCAACAGCATACCAACTCTGCCAAATGGTAACTCAATATGCCATGATTTCTATTGCTGCTCTAAAAATACAACTGTAAACCTCAAACAGCTTCTTTCTTCAAAACAGGAGAAGTTCTGGCAAACTTGAATGTGCCCAGATGCAAGCTTCAAGCACTTACTTCACTGGGGAGCTCTGAAAAATATAATAATCCTGGTAACAATCACAGAAACACAAGTGACTACATGCACACCAAACACAACATTAGTCTGATACTCTTGCCTATGTTTTTCCTGGTTTCATCAATTTATATGTATTATTTTCATGGTTTGGTAACATTCACTTCTTGTCTCTGTTATGAACCCTCATCACCTTCCTCATTTTTAAATTATAATTTTTGTCCTGAACACACTTTTTCTGTCCTCTTCCTTCCTAAGGCACTCCTTTTCCCTTCAACTCCTACCAAGATTTACTCACCTGCTTTCTGTAAGCAGGCAGTTAAAACTGTCCTGTGCAGAGACCTTTTCAGCCCTTGGTGACGCTGTACTGGCTGCCTTGAATCACCTCCCTGTCCTGCATGTGCCTTAGCAGAACTTTTAGGAAGATCTGTTCCATGATCTTCCCAGGCACAAAGGGGAGGCTAGCAGGTCAGTATTTCTCAGGGCCCTCCTTTTCTACCCTTTTTAAAGATGTGTACCATGTTTGCCTTTTTCCAGTCACCTAGGACTTCACCTGACTGTCATGACTATCCTTCTCAAGTGCCCATTGAAGCAAACATAGAATATTTCTAAAAGCCTGAGAAAATCTTCTCAATTTTTTAACTATATGTTCAAAGTCTCTCAAGATTTAGAGCCAGCAGAATTCTCTATTGCCGCTGGGCAATAGTTGCAGCTATTTAGTTGCAGCTTGAGACTAACTTATTCTATATATTTATAAAGGTAACACAGCATATTAACAATGACCTACACACTGAAGACAGCTCTATTTAAAAAAAAAAAAAAAAAAAAAAAAAAAAAAAAAAAAAAAAAAAAAAAAAAAAAAAATAA
>NW_020955313.1:408991-424685 GCF_003031625.1 Empidonax traillii
ACCACTCTAGCGTTACTTCAAAATAGTAAAGAAGTGACTGAACACAGTAACACTGGTAAGTTTCTAAAGCCAGGTTATGTCATTATTTTTCTATTTCCTTACAGATTTTAAATAAAGTGCTAATTAAGATTATTCCACTCAACGCTTGTGGGTAATAGGACATTAAACATTTTATTATGTCTTTTGTGCTTAACTCACTCTTATATGCTTGTATATTAAAACAAGGGCCTTGAACTCCAGGGATCATGCTGTCATGAAAAAATAGTCAACATCTCCATCCCAAATTAAGGTAGATGTCTTTCTTGCTGTTGTAGAATTGGTCCAAGCCAATTCTGGTTTTGTGCTGTGATTCAAGTACGTGCATGGCATATGAGATGCTTCCAAACTAAACAAGAGATTCAGGGTTCATCTGCCTCCAATTGTGCAAAAAAACAGGACAAAATGGTTCTGTCCTTTATTCTTCAAACTCAGGGCAGACTTTGTGAGCAAACACTAAACGCTACAAGACTGAATCATTCATTCCACTATTAATTTGCCAGTTATAGGGCTCAAGGCAGAAAGTCTTTCTGCATTCTGCCTTTCCCCAAATCAGTTCTCCCTTTACAAGGAATCAAAATAAATTACCACCTCATCTTGCCTGAAGAGGTTCTCAACTCCTGGTCTTGCTCCTGAAATATCCTCTTTGTCAAGGTTCAGATATTTCTACTTCCTCTTGACAAAATACCTGTAAGACCTCTCCACTCTGCAGAAACCCATATCTCTTCTTACTATGGGTCTATCCAGTCTCCATACCCAAAATCTGACCAGTTCTCTGTTCTAACCCACAATCACTCTTGTTTCTTTTCCACAAGTGACATTAAGATCCACTGAATTTCACCATTTCACCTTCCTTAGAGTGAGAATTTTTCTAGCCCATCACTCCTTCTGCAGTTTTTCCCCTGAAACTTTTCCACAGAAAGAAACTCTCAAATCTTGAGGGACCTTAGCAGCGTGTATATATCTGATGAGAGAGATAAGAAGAGGGAGCCAAATTCCTCTCAGTGATGCTTATTCACAGCCCAAGAGCCAGCGGATACATATTGAAACACATGAAATTTCATATAAACCTAAGATGTGAAGGTGGTTAAAGACACTGCCTAGAGAGATGTGAAGCCCTCATCAGTCAAGATGCTCAAAACCGAAGTAGTCATGATTCTGTGCAATCTGCCACAGCTGACCCTGCTTGAGCAGGGCAGTGGACTAGATGACCTCAAGAGACCCCTTCCAACCAGGACAACTCTGTGAAATCTCATTTCCAGCTGTGTAAGCTTGTTTGAATGCTTTCTCTCCCTCAACAACTGAACCCTCTAGGTTTCCATTTCATCAGCCCCAAGGAAATTATCAAGCACAAGGGCTGTCTCTGAACCATTTGTCACAAGGCAGATGAGCATTTACCAGCACTAGAGCTTCATCTGCCTGTATTGCTACTCTGCCATGCTCAGTTACGTTCCTTGCTGTTCACTAGCAATTTTTGCCAGTTCACTATTCATTGATGCTCCTAAACCTAATAAAAGTTTGACAAGACTCAGTCCTGATACAGAATATTTGTGACATCTTGCTATTAGCCTTTTCCCAGGCTAAAAACTAAATGATAACAATAAATAAACAGAATTTTTCTCCCCATTAAAAATAAAGACAACTTGGTTTAAAATACTTGAAACAACTTCAGAAATTACTCACAATTTATTTTTTTTAACACTGCCATGCACAAAATATCCAGCTTTACGCTTTCTCTGCTCTGAATTTTCACAGAGTGTTACGTTAGCGGATATTTATATTTATAGGGTGGGCTCAGTTCCGCGCACACTGTGTCTCACCTAAAAAATCCAATGCGCAGGCTGGAAGGTGTAAAGACCTTCCCCGGTTCTTCGTTCGCGAAGACTGGCCATTACTTCAGAAATGACACATACCTTTATGTGGGATGTGGTTTTATTCTGTATAATCAACTTTTAAGAGGCATGCTATAGTTATATTTATGTATTGCTGGCAGAATTTGCTTGTTTGCAGCAACTTCTCTTTTGCTTCAATTCATTTTAGACCGGAACTGAACACCCATTCTGTGTAAAACTGAAAACAACTCCTTCATGATCAGTATTTTTAAGCATACTAGTCAGTGCAATAGTATACACTCAGCCTAACAAAATGCTGCCTAGCCACTGTGGGGAACAGAGGATGTAACATTTTTAAGCAATCCTTATGAATACACAACAAAATTTTAGAGGAGGTTGACTCCACTTAATTTGATTTCATTTTCCCCAGAGTCAGCAAAATGAAGAAAGCTTTTGGGCTTTATGAAATGTTTCTACAGAAGTAGTGAAATCTAGTTACCTGATAATTAGTCATCATTAATAATCACAGCTAGCAGTGAGACAGAAATTGTGAACATTTTAAAATTAGTAATAATTTATTTTTTGAAAAATCAGTGTTGAAGCAAGACAAGTGAATGAGTTTGGAGAGCCTTCAAATTGTGCACCTTAGTTACAAAGATGCTGCTTTGCTAAACAAAAATGTGGCATGTTCAGCAGTTCAAACACCATGAACTGCAACTTAAGAGCATTATTAGGGTTTGGAACTAAATAAAACAGAAAATAAGTCAAGCATATTAAACAGTATTAAATGATATTAACTGTAAACCTTGTACCTGTGTTAATATGATCTAAAGAAGTGATTTTGTCATTGCTGAACAATCAGAGAAATGAGTCCATCTGTTACAATCTGCAGTTACAAGCTGAGATTCCACTTAGGACTGTGGCTGTCACTCCTGGCACCCTGGGAGATGATGTCTGAACATCTGTTTGGACCAGTAGGAGCTGAGTTTCCCTCCTGCATATTCTCCTAGGGTTAGAATCACTTTAGTTCCAACCCCTCTGGCATAGGCAGAGACACTGTCCACTAGACAAGAGTGCTCAGAGCCTCATCCAAAACAGTCTCAGTAATTTAGGGGAAATGGTTTGGAAAATCATATGGGTTATTTGCCTCTGCAAAGATGCTGTAGAGAAAGAACTAAAAATGAATGGCCTGAATGTTGTTTGTTTCCCTGGAATTGAAGGGAACCCCTTCTCAGTCAAACCACAGTGGGCAGAACAACTCCTGCCAACCCATCAGCAGTGCCACAAGCACTCACTTTCCCGGCAAGAAGTGGGGTTCTCTCTAAAAGCCCTGCCCACAAGGGCTGTCAGGACAGCACCTACAGGCACTCACTGCACCCTGCACTCCCTCTGCACCCCCCTGGGCCAAGGCAACGGCTGAGATTTTCAGAAATACTCTGGCCCTTGGACTTGCTCTCAAATGACACAAAACCCTCTGTCACTTCACTGAAGGGAAGGTAGGAGGCCATGACTCCCTCCTGGCATGGGCTGCAAGAACATAAGGCCCCTGCCCTGACCTCACATTATCCGAACTGAAAGTGTTAGAAGTAAAGTTATTCCAATTGTATTTTGTATGGGACAAACACCTGAATTATCTAATAGGAATAAGTTATAGCATGGATAAATCTACTTTTTAAAGATGAAAAAAAATTTAATGGAGTGCAATGAGATCACAGGGATTATTTACACTTCAGTTAGGCCAAAGGACTAAAAATGGTCATCACTGATAGCAAAGCTAACTTTCTGAAGATGGAGGCAGGAGAATTAGTCCACTTAGTTGAGTGACAGAAAACATTTGTCTTCATCTTAGTCATGCTCTTAGCCAAGCTAAACTGATAACATCTGTAACCCTCAGGAGTTTATTTTACAGGGAAAAAAATTTCCCAATTTAAATTACTATTTGTCTTGAAAATCAAAGCCTAAAGGGCAACACAACCAAAGATCTTGCCTCATAAGAATTTCAGAAACTGTATTTTACTGCTTTGATATCAGACCATTTGTTGTATTTGGTTTTGCTTCTTCCCCTAGAGACTAAAGTTAGAAATTTCAACATCATAAAGGGCTATAGCTTGCTGCAGTCTTAATCCACAATTTTCCAGTGAAAATTTAACCCTATATATAAGGATAATATATAAGGATATGGGGTTTTCTGCTATTTCAAGATGAAATTTCTCCACTTTGATTACTAGATTGCTGCTGAGTGCAGATGGGCACTTGTTTTGCAGTGTATTCACTGACAGTCGTTGTCATATAAACAGTTTTGATGATGATGATTGTTTTAATTTATAGTCCAAGCCCTGGAGTAAACTCTTCCAAGATAAAAAACTAAACATTTAGAGACAAATTTAACTTGTTGCCTAATGCATGTGAAATGAGCATATGCATCAGGAAGGTTTTGAAAATGGTTACTCCCTGAAGGGTCAGATTTTTAAAAGCATCTGGTTATCTGCTAAGATTATCAAAGCTTGAAGGTCTCTTTAAACAGTTAATCCCCCTGGGAAAAAAAAATCTGACTTAATAGCTGAATCATCCCTTAGTGAAGCAAACAAAATTCATTTCAGCTTTGAAGGTGGAAGATCAGTCCTTAAAAGAAAAAATCCGAAAAGGGAAATGAGCCTTCTCTTCTCTCTTCCACCTGCAAGGTACAAAAGACAGAGGCATACACAAAGGAGTGGCTTTACCTTGTGATTGCTGCAGGTAACTAATAAATAATTTAAAATAAGCTTCATGTTTGCAAATAATTATTTTAACTGTGACCAAACTTTTTAGCAACAATTCTGAAGTATCCTGATGACACACCTCTGATGAAAACATGCTAATAATAGAGATGCTGAACAGGGCAACTTTAAGTAGTCCAGGTACAGCCACAAATTAATTGGAATTAATAACTCATCTACCTCTAGTGAGCTTCTCTGTGTTATGACAGCTAAAAGTGAAATAGAATGAACTCAAGAAATTTTTTCTTAAGAGAAATGAAGTATTTGGTCACAAAAACAAAAAGTCATATCTTCAGAAAGAGATATACACTGATGTTCTCTAGCAACTCACCAAATACAATCTGAGTCTCTTTTTCTCTGAGACAATTCAAACGGGAATTATCTTTCTTTCAAGAAGGAAAATTTCTGCTCACAGCCTTACTGTTTTTGTAACTCTTTCTGCGTGTATGGTTGAACATACAGTCAAGAAAGACCAATAGAAAGAGGTTATAGGTATACAATATGAAAAGAAGCAGCTCCTGATACTGAATTACAGTGCTGAATTAACAGACTCTTCCCATTAAAATACATTAGTAAGTTCCTGCAGATATCTGACTTTATGACATAGCTTTGTGAACAAAAAAGTCAGTAATGGTAGCAAAAAAGGTACTACCTAGGACAGTATAGACCATGTCAGGAGTCAAAGAAATGTTTGTTTAATGATAAAAGCCTTAGTATACTATTTAAAAAAAATAACAAAGAGTGTGGTTTAATAGCAACAGAAGAAACTTATTTTTATTTTTTAACACAAGTTATTTTCACTTTTCATTAGGCTCTTCCATACAAGATGGAATGCTGAAGTTCTTTTGGGGTTTTTTTTGGAAAGAAAAATTAGACATACAAAATCTTTTTTCTTCTTATTTAGAAGCCTTGTAAAAATTCTTGTAGCTGGGCAACTATTTCTGTATCCACAGTTTCCATAAGGGCCTGAAAACCTTGTTCTCCCATTAATTCCTGCTGTGCCTTTAGCTTCTCATAGATGAACTGCTGCAATGACACAGTGTGTACAGGGTCCTTCAGTGCAAGCTGTGGAAAACATGTAAGAGAAAAATACATAATAATGCATTAAAAAATATTCTGTGACTTACTAATTTCTGTTATAACTTCAGCTCAAGAAAGAAATATTTTTTCTTTGTATTTAATTGAGAGAACAAAAAACTTCTGAAAAATTATCAGATTAATTATTTTCAAGGCAAATATCAGTTTAAAACTATTTGAAGCAGTGTTAAATCATGACCATCTTATACTTTGCTCTAAGATTCCATGCTTCTATAAGATAAAACAATTCAAAGCTGCTTTATTAGTTACTGAATGAGTTTTCTGTAACTCCTAAAAATCACATCAGATGTTACCACAACAAGCACTTTCGTGATGGCATGAACTATGGTCAGTTTTATTTTACTAGTAAGAAAACAAAACACAGAAGAAGTCAAACTAATTTAACTATTTAGCAACAGTTAAAATAAATTGTCCATATGCATAAAGAATAGACACACTTCAGTGGTAGTACCCTATAAACCTCATCCAGTCCAGCTGGATTATACAATTTTCTTTTGGGTACAAAAGGGAGGGACAGAGTATTTGTCGCTCTTTTCCGCAGGTTAACTGCCTCTTAAAGAAAGCAAAAAGGTAAAATAAAGCGTTATATTGACAAAGGATGTGCTCTTAATTTCAGTGTCAGCAGATGTGTGGCAGCATTTGTCCCTCAGTCTACCAAGGGGTGGGAGGTGAGGACACCTGGAGCTTGATGCATCATAAAGCAAGATGTCAAAATTAATGGTATATTAATGCAGATCTATGATCTGTTCATTTCAAGTGTCCAAACCAAACAACACTATTGTTTATGCTGGAAGGTCAGGAAATAAAATATAATGCCAGATCTCAATGTCCACTGAAATAGGAGACTTATGAGCCTATAACACCTTGCTATAGTGTTATTTCAAAAGAAATAAGTCATATTAAACTTGCACAACAGCTCTTTTGGCGTGATTAAAAAAAAAGAAATATTTGAGTGTTAATATGGAGTAGAAGATGTTAAACCTTAAGATTCATGGCTAGGCTCCACGAACTAAGATTTGAGACCTTAAGATTACTTACTTAACATTACACCTAAACCAGGAAAACATAGAGTGAATCGGCCACATAAATATAAAATAGGTTAAAACTTCCAAAACCATTGTAATTACTACAGGAAAGAAGTTAAGTCCTATTTCTTACAAACAACTCCTGTAAAAAAGAAGGCTGGTTTTTGGCCTCTTCCATCACTGCTTACAAGTTCTTCTTTCTTATTATGGTCACCGCACCTTTGATACTGTGAATCTATTAAACATTTCCTCAGTATTACTAATATTGGCTTTTTAGCCTTCAATCCTTCACCATTTTCTATTATACAGCTATTTTACTTTTCAAAGGTAAGATTTGATAATTTTATTACCTATTCTTAACATTAGAGTCTTTTGAAAAGAGAAGTAATTGTAGTAATAGCTCAGTATTCTGTAGTGGGGTTTTTTTCAGTAATTTGAATCTCTAGAATATAAAAGACTTTTCTAATGAAATCTCTAAATCACAGCTACTCTAATCAAGATTTGCCAAGGTTAGTGACATCCTTTTTGTAATAGCACTAGGACAGTCTACAGAGAAAAATAAAAAAGACTGTCTTACCAAACAAAGAATCTATCAGTTTCTGAACAATTTGCATTTGTTCACCAACAACTGCAATTTGGGACATATAATCCATTTATAATCAGTTTCATTAAGTTCATAGCTCTGAATAGTCATGTATAAAGTTACTCTAGGGAATTTTGCACAGAAAAACAGATACTAAAACCGTCATTCATTTACTTGCTGCTGTGTCAGGCTTACAAGGATGTGAACACTTGTATATGGCAAAGTCACCTTGGGAAGTGATGCCAAAAAGCCTTTCTTTTACAACCTTTCAACCTACAAATCTATGCATTTAGTTAACTGTATGACTTGTGCAATCCTACCATAAATTCTTGTTTAACTTAAAGTACTCAGAATTACAACAGTAAGCCAGAACCAACTGCCTTAAAATATCAACTTCAAGTTTTCTCTTCTTCAAGAAAAATTGATTTAATCAGTAATTTCATATTACAAAGTTTATTCTCCAGATATCTGAAAAAAAAAGAAAAAAGAAAAAACTCTAGACTTAAGTCAACAGTAAGTAAAATTCTGCCTTCTCATATGTCAATGTTCGCTAATAAGCCTCGACTTAAGTCCAAATTTTTTTCCAATTTTAAAAAGCTACTAGAATGCCAGTATGTGTGCAATGCCCTTCTAGCACCCCAGTGATGATCTTCAAAGTCTGAACAAAAGTGCTGTATTGTTTTGAAAACAAACGGTTTGAATTCTTGCTTATTTGCAAAATTTGCTGGAACTTCCAAGTCTGAGCTTTTTCTAGCATTTCTTATAGCATTACAGAGATGCTCTCTAGTGTCTCTTAGATGTCCCAGCTTCCCAGGATGTGCTTCATGGCTGGTCATGATTGATTTCCAAACAATCCTCTGAATCATATCAGCAACACTATGGAAAAGTAATTAATCTTGAAAAAACAATCTAACTGAAGAAGATGACCAAACTTAATATATTACATAATTCAAAGTTATTGTCTTTTATTCCTAATGGAGCTGCCAGACCAGCACAGTGTTCAGAGTTCAGAAATATGCACTTCAATTTTTTACCTAATTACTGATAAATATTGTAATCCCACATTTTCTTTTCCACAAAACTTCAGAGAACTTAGTCAACTCTGTATGTAGCCTTCCCATGAAAAGGAATATGACCAAAACATTTCTGCTGTGTATTTACCAAGATCTGTTTTATCAGGACAAGTAAGAACTTGCACATAAATGTGGTCTCCCTGATGCCAAAATCTGGCCATGCAAGCCCAATACAAAAACCCTGCTTAGTTTTTTGCAGCAAAAGTAAATCCATCCCTCACCATTTAAAGCAGCAGCACTCCAAGCCACTAGGAACTTCTGTAGTATAATTATATTTGCTGCTAAAAGCATCATCTAGTATCTGTAAGCCAAATGGGACTTAAGAGTCTGACTTAATTAAGGAGTTAATACCTTCATTTGTTTTCGTTCAGATAGTCACACTAGAAGTGTTTTAAGTAAATTAAAGAGTTTCCTTCAACAACAATATATTTGATTTTCTTTCATTCTACTTTTCTTGAACTTGTATTCAGAGCTAACAAAATAAATGAAATAGTTTGATAAAATGAGTTTGTCAACAATATTAGACAGCCATCTGCAGTCTTCACCAAATAAGCAAACGAGCTAAGTCTGGAAGAACAGTAAGCATAGTTGGTCAGGGTCTATATATATCAACATAAGTATGTATGCTGAGTTCCCAGATGTGTGGGGGTTTTTTAATTGAAATGTGCCTAATTCTGGTAAGAGTAAAACAGATCTATTTTCCAGTTAAAAACAGTTAAAAAAAGATCCTAGAAAATTCCCACAGCTTCTTAGTCAAAACAGCTCAAAAATCACACTGTTTCAAATCAGCATTTATACACTAATTTGTACTAAAACAGTGATCCAATTACTACAAGTGATAACACAAGTAAATTAAATGGCATCATATGCAAGAACAGGCAATAAAAGTAAATTTAAAAAAAATTCAAAAAATTATGTTGGTGATATATGAAATAAATCGTTGAAAAGATTCCCGGAACTTGAGAGATTCTCTTCAGGTTAGGTACTTTAATACTAAAGAGGCAGCCAGAATGCTGGGCATAAAATCGTACATATTTGCAATCATGGTTACTATCTTGTAATTAGGAAAGACCAGAAAATAATTTAAGAAGGGAATATATTCTTTACTATCCAAGTTTTTAGGAGATATCAATGAGACTTACATTAAATCTGTTGGTCATTTGTAGATTAAATGTCTAAAGAGAAATTATACTCCAAACAATGAAGTAAAAAGTATTACTTTTAGTAAACCATATTATCACATAAAACTTGACCATTTAACATATTACATTATAAATAATTTATTTATTTTCCTGAAAATGTAAAACCACAATTCACCTAGTTTCTTCCCATGTGAAGGTAAAGCAAAAAAATCTCCCAAGCCTTCTGTGCTTTCATCTGAAACATGTACCTGCATAGATTCTTCAAGCTAAAATAAGACAGGTCTTTATGGAAGGGTACCTTACTTCATTTTTCCAGTCTACAGTTTCCAGTAAGTTGTTGAGAATATTTAACTCCCTTATTTTAACAATGATACTGGAGTTCTTAAAAACATGCATCACACATAATGTATAGGCCTAAAGTGACTTATTTTTACATGCCCTTAATGTAAGGACATGAATCACTCTGTATCTGCTTACATGTTCTTCAATATATTTGCAATGAGACAAAAATATAGTAGTATTTGGAAACATCAATCAGATAAAATTATTATAAACTTACAAAGTACTGTTTCAGCAAAAACTCTCTAGTAATTATGAGCTATGTGTTAATAAAGAAAGGTATCAAGAGCAGGACAAAGAGATTAAAGTATCTACATCCTGTGCAAACAGCAGGAAGTGATATTTAGCATGAACCATGCAAGTTGATCTTTTTTTCTCATATTAATGGCCTTAAAAGTTGAAAAGCATTATTATTTTGAAGGAGAGAATCCCACTCATCTTTAATGACTCCTGTTTTATGAGATTTAATCTCTAAGCCCAGATACAAGCTGCTAATACTTTGTTTTTAATCAGGTTTTTCAAATCAAATGCTAGCTGTGCTTTCAAAGCCATGATTATTATTTGACACTTCTGCTCCTAGTGGCCTATCCAAATGACCTGTATAAATTCTGAAATAAATAGCCAAGTTTCAATTTCTGCACCATCTGCAAAGCCATATACTGAACTACAGTTGGGATTCAGAAAGAAATTATTATAGACATTCATAACAACTAGAGTTTGCTTGCTTTTGTGTAATTTTTTTAAAGGAATATATTATATTGCTTTTAAAAATATATTCCTTATATATCTTAGTATTTAAAAGAAAAGCCTCCTTAAAACCATGACTTTTTAGAAAGAGTTCTTTACACTAGAGAAAGGTTCTATGCAAGCACATGAATTGTATTAAATATGAGAAATTTCTCCTGCCATGGCATTTCAGTAAGGTTTAGTTCTCTTTTTCTTTTCAATAAATTCTTCTTGTATTGTCTGAGCATTGTAATGCCCAGATTTTGTGAACAGACAAAGTTTGTTTTGAAAACAGCCTCCAAGATGCAAAAGGAAAGCAGAAGCATAAGTGTTGTGGCTGCAAGGTTTGTCCTCAAAGCATTTTCCTCTTTTGATTCAAAACATAAATTTTCCAAGAAGAACAGATTAACCAAAGCCCAAAAGAATTTAGTGACGCGCATAATCAGGTCTATAACTGAATAAAAGATCTAAAACTTACAATTTTTTTCCTTTTGTCTTGTTCTGTGGGAGGTTCCTCGTCATCTGTAGCTTTGGGTTCTTCAAAATGAGACATTAACATGCAGCTAAGAAGGGAATAGAAACAGTTTTAACATGCATTACCATCAAAAATTATTTTATAGCTTTTCTAAAAACACAAAATAGATATGAGAGTTTGCTGAAAGTCAGACGATCTGTTAACAAGTAAATTTTTTCTGAGAACGGTGAATCTGATGAAGCCTGAATGCTTGTTCTCTGTCACCTCAATCCATGTAACAATCTCAGCTATTTTTCACATTTTAGCTTAAGATGTGGTTTTAAAATGCATTTCTGTATATAGAAAGCAGACTATAGGGTTTCAGAAAAGAATTAATACAGAAAAACCTACTGTTCCTAACTAGAATTCTTCATTCTTTTCAAAAAGTGCTATACAAGCACTCTATCCTATCAACATGAAAGTCAAAGTGGCACATATACAAAGTTAGCAAACATTTCTCATAGCATTCATGTTTTTCCGTGAGCTCTTTAACATGAGGACCTGAAAACTAATAAGGGTACTGCTATTGGTTCTACACTAAAATCTAGAAGACACTGAACAGTAATGTTTTAGGTGAACAGAAATGAGCTAGCTTCTGCAGACATTTACTTAGAGAGGTAGGTAAAGCAAAGGTTTTAAACTTCTTTTTTGCTTTGCTTCATCCTCAACTGGCAATATATACAAGTAACAGCCTTTTTTTAACTATTACTTTTGTAGTAAGCATAAAACCAGAAAACACAGAGAAAAAACCAGTTTAAATGTCAGAGGTTTTTCTGATTCTTAAAACAGTTTGAATGCACTTTATAAAGACATTGATGAAAGCTATTTTTTTCTGAACCAGTTCTGGCTTAAATCATGCTTCTTTAACCTGGAGAGTCACAACAATGCACACAATTTCAGATGCGGGCTCTCACTTGACTTTCAGATGTCAAAACACATTACACAAGTGTCAGAATCTTTCAAACAGCTCATTCAGTATCTGTCAATATCAGTATGTCCTTGGTTCAGCACAGCTATATTTTATAAAGTAAAAACAATGTCCAGAGTTTAGAAAAGTAGTGACAAGTTCTACGAGCCTTCAGGCTTAAAATACAAAATGAATTAGGACACAGGTTTTTCTATTTCTCCACAAGAACTCTTCAACAAGTGCTGGCAAAGCAACACGTTTAGAAATACAAGGGATTCTAATATTGTTTCCAACAGTAAACAAAACACACTGTCAGACATGGTGCACATTCCCAGACTTTGGAGTTACATCTTCTTTACTGATAGTTCAGTGGAAAGTACTTTTGCAAACAATTCTTGGGCACAGTTCAGGCTCAGCGTGAGTGTGGACCAGTCTCATGGCACACTTGTGAATATACCACCTGTGTAAGCAGAGAAAAACTTAATAGATTGCAACTGGCTGCTCTGTGCCAGCTGGTTTCAGCACCAACAAACACTCCCTTAAGCAATCAGTTAATTAGTTCAGATTCAGTTTGTTCCATGACCCGGTAATTACCTGAAAGTCAGAAAATGTTCTGATTCCTAGCATCAGAGCATCCAATAAATACTGTTATTAGCATATAGTCTCTCTCTTGGCCAGTAGCATATAGTATCTGTAAGAACATCCTGCAGAGCATCTTTTTTTAATGTCTAACAACTCTCTATCAATCTAAAACTCTGTAATCATTACAAAGAAAAAGCATTAAGAACTAAGTCCAAAAAATATCTTACTATTCACTGGCTCTTTTTATTTTTCCAGCTTTGATTGGCTACTATAGGTAATCTGGGAGTCATTAGGAGATGAATGAGTGTGGTGCTGGGTTGAAGTGCACTCTGGGCATCCCCAAAACCCACCTTACTGCGACAGGCAAACCCTTGCTCCCAGCTCTGGAAACTATCTTTTGAGAGATGCCCTGTAGCAGCCAGTGTTAAGTGGAACAACTGAAGGGAGAGAACTGTCCTTGTGGGATAGGTTTATAAGTTCTCTAAACTGTGAAGAATTGCGTACTAGGTACACTCATATGAGGTTGATGCCACACTCAAAGAAACTCTGAGCTACCACCATATCCACACACAAATTTGTGGTACTGCAATTTTAGATATAACAGTCAAGTAAGCAAAAAGCAAATCTAAGTATATGAGCATTTTAAGACATCATTTATTACATAACAATATGACATTATACTGTCATTTTAAGCTCTCCTTCCCCCACTGCAATTATTTTCTCTCAGGAACAAAAATTTCCTGTCTTACTCTTGAGAAAATAGAACTATCACAAGCATGTCTTAACTGCCTACAGATTTTTCAAATCAAAACACTTCATATAAAACAGTACTGCCACTGTTAAACCCAACAAAACTAGATTTTCCACTTACTCTTTATATGTTCCTGTTTCAGAATCTTCAGTCATAACATCATGTAGTCCTTCCACTGAAATGTTGATGATACCACAAAATTTGTCTTGGATTACACTGTAAAAGACCAAAATTTATCTTGGATAACATTAGAAAAGAACAGGATGACTGAGCTAAAGGAACTACACACGAAATTTGCTCAATAACTGTAGAGCACATTTACCAAGAGGTATTCTTAAATATAATAAAACCCCATGTGCCACTGTTGAAAACTTAGAAATAATTGTAAATTAATAAAAGAAAATACACATTAGCACAGGAGTCAAGAACTGAGTGAGAAAGGCATGCCCCTGCTAGCAGGAAGGTCAGGAGTACTGGCTTCTAATCACAACATCACTTCTGGCACCACTATTCAATGTATAAACCTACACATAAACCCTTGAGCAGAGGTGGCTTGTAAAATGGTTTATTCCCTTACTTACAGGTGTTTCTCCACACTATTAGGTAGCTGACTCCCCAGAATGGGTGGAAAATCCCTGTACCCAGTTCTGTGCAAATGTCACTTCCCCGACTATAGAGAAAGGTGAGGCAGGATTTCTCTGCCTAAACAATGGCACCTCCAGCCATTTGAAACACCAGGCTATTTAAGACAAATGCAAAGGGCTGGTAGGCTTTACTCAGGACTTGAGCACCTTTACCCAGCATGACCTGAAAGCCAGATTAGATACCCGCATAATGCCCAAAATTACACTAAACATGTTTACACTTGCCCCTGCCTTGAGAATTGATGCATCTGTAGGGTAGGGACATTGAAATATGATCTTCCCAGGATGGAGAAAGTAGATGTCACCAACTCCTAGTTAACCGAAAGCAGCCAACTTCTGCTTCCCCTTAATGTCCTGCTACTGAGGATATAATGTCAGATGCCGGATTGTGGGACCTTGGTGCTTGGACTCCTACTCTGTGACTTACAGAAGGGTAGAGACACACTGCAAGTGAAAAGATGTTCATCTTGGGAAGACTGAAAAACTTCCACTTACATACAGCAAAAAAAGAGAAAAGGCCTGACTGGTTATGGTAAACCACAACCCTCTTCCTAGGACTGCCACTGACTGAAGGACTTTATGGCTTCCTGTTTGTGATTTCAGGCTTAATTATCCCCTAAAGAGCTGCTGCTGCCACCACTCAATAGGCAGAAGCAGACACACTCCATTTATTTACAAGCACTGAATATTAAGTTCACGTATTGTAGTTTGATTGTAGCTGATCACAGACGACTCTATTTCTTAATACTTTTTCATTTTCTTTTCTTATTTGAGATGAAAACTGAAGACACTCAGCTATGTATTCAACTTTTTAATTCTGAGGTTTTATGTAAAAATTCTCAATTTTTATTTCAATTACATAGATAAAGACTGTAGATAAAGCTTTACCATCAACTTAAAACGTACATCATGATGAATTTTTAGTGGTGCTTAAGTAAAATGGACCCCATGTCTCCTATGCATCTCCCTCAGAATGGGAAAAATAATCTGCATGGGAAAACATACTTTTTTAGAGATTAAAAGAAAGACAATGTAATTTCTGCTTTTCTATATTCACCAGGGGGAAGCAATAAACAGTGTGATTTCATATATTTACTAGTGTAGAGATTTGAAAGAGATTAATTAATTCTTTATTCTTATCTCATTAGCTAAGGAAATAAGTAGAGAGCAGCAAACAGAGATTACTTTGCACATACTGTGAGTGACATAAATGATTATTACACCCACCCCCACTCCCCCCACACCTCTTAGAAGCTGCATAGTAGGAGGGAGCTCCTACAGCAATAAAGTAGCAGCTAAGACATTTCCAGGGGAGGACTATGACTTACTAACCTGATCTCCATGAAACACCATTTTATTTTATGGGTGCAGACTCAACTAAGTCTTCTATTGTATTCCTTAATGATTTTAATAGACATATGAACCACACGTGTACATGAAAGGGTCTGTTTCCTGGTGTGAATATTTAAATACGAAAGATATATAATGGCCAGTTTCTTCGCGAACGAAGAACCGGGGAAGGTCTTTCCACCTTCCAGCCTGCGCATTGGATTTTTTTAGGTGAGACACAGTGTGCGCGGAACTGAGCCCACCCTTTAATCCTGAGGTTCATCTGCCGGGGCCAAGCACGCTTGGACGGTGGCAGCGAGGTCCTCAGGACGTAGATGGATTGCCTTACAGGGCTAG
>NW_020955313.1:424803-489195 GCF_003031625.1 Empidonax traillii
TAGCCACTGCACAACCAGGGACACTGCGAAAGATACTAACTGCAAAAGAAAGGCATTTCCCTCACAATTGCATAATGAACTTCCCAGTTCCTTGTCAGTCTTATCCCTGTGCTGCCAAGCTGGATATAAGAGGATATCTCCACTACAAAGGCTGGCTTCTAACCGCTCCAATTCCCTGCTCACACAAACAGCTGTTACAGCACTGATTTCCTTTCAAGCTCCATCGCTAAAGATGGTGAGACTCACACCTGGCAAACAACTCCTACAGCAGCTTGTCAGTGAGAACGATGCACCTTCAGAAGGAACCTCTCATTCAGAGAGCAGCTGTGGAAATCAGAGCCTAAAATAACAGAGCTGCTCCCTGCCAGATTTCCTTGAGAATTAGGTATGTTCAGTCTCAACCTTTGCCCACTCCCAAAATTCCTCTGTAACCAAGGCATAGAAGCATTTCTAGGAAGGAAAACTTAACTAGTTTCCACCAAATTTTAAGACCATTATTTCTGAAGTCACCTATGTAAAATTGCAAATAGAAATATAGGACACAAAACTGTTGAATTTACTACTATGCAACTGTGAATCTACTACTCACCAACTGCACAGCTGTTATTAAATGAAAATAAAATGAATATTTATCGCAAGGAATTAGGTGGGAGAGACCAAATGTAACAAAAATGAATTAAAGAGGAAGGGACTGCAGTGGATTAGTCCCTGGAAAAAAACAAACAAACAAACAAACCAACCAACAAAACAAACCAAACATAAATTACAGCCAGCGTTTTCCCTCCTTAAAAGCGTTTGCCCATTACACTTAACATCTGATCTACAAGTAGAAAATTATTTAAAATATAGTTTCTAATTAAGCGACCCAAAACAGTTTAAGATAGCTTAAACAGTTCAAGTAGCTGAATTGAGTGATCCCTGTAAGTATTGGATCTATTACTCAGTAAATAACAGTAAAATATAGTATTACAATATACTAAACTGGTATTTCATTACATTCAATTGAGATACTTAAAGAGCAACAATGAAGGCACACTTGCACATTTGCACCCTTCTCAGTACAGTCAAGGTTTATATACTTTTTATATTTTCATTCCTAGAAAAGAACTGCAGAGAGACAAACACTATAATAGGAAGCAGTACAACGCAGTCAAGCACATGAGTTACACCAGCAGGAAGCAGGCAGGACAGAAGAAGAACCCTGAGGGCAGTTCTTGCTCATCCGGGGAATGCCAGAATCTCAGGTTGAAGCCTGGAACAGTAACATATCTCCACACAATTTAAATCAACAGCATGGAGGAGAGACTACCAAAGCACTGTTCCCCACTTTTCCTTGAACAAAGTGATCTAACTGTAAACTGTGTAACTTATAAACCACATGGTTGTAGTCTGTAAGGCACAGTCCTGTAGAGGACAAATACTATCTACAAAAGTAGGTCCCGTTAGTTGAAAATAAAGCTACCATACAATAGACATAACCTGACAATATCAGAACATCAGTATTTGAAACAGAAAGAAATTGTTAAAAATCAGTGAAAACTAAATAGGAAAATATCCATATTTTTAAGATGAAGCCTTCACTAGG
Organism: Empidonax traillii; assembly: GCF_003031625.1. NCBI lineage: Eukaryota > Metazoa > Chordata > Aves > Passeriformes > Tyrannidae > Empidonax > Empidonax traillii. The sequence continues at coordinate 426,389 of NW_020955313.1, forward strand.
AACATGTATTTTGACCTGACACTTCCAAAAATAAACTAAAAATGTTAGCAATTAATTTAGCATGATGTATTTACAGTGCACAGTATTTCTTCAATTTGTACATCTTATCTAGCCCAAAAGCCCCTCAAACTACTACTACATAGATGACAAAGTATCTTTTATTGAAAGTAATTAACCAGCCTCTATTACCTTCTACTGAAAGTAATTAACCAGCTCCATTACCTTAGACATAACAAACATAGTCAATTTTTCAATTCAACAGAAATTTGGTTTCCCTTAACTCCAGTTCATGGTATTTAATAAAATGATACAGATACACACTAATAAAAAAGTCACTTTAATATATTCATTATACAGACTGAATACACAACTTTATATGTAAAAATGTTACAGATATTAATAAAATTTGTCTAGTTTTAAATTTTTCTCTTCTTCAAGAGTTGCAACATCCTTGCAGTAAGTACACTCCCTTTTTTTCCCCACTGTGCTTATTAATAGGAGGCAGAGTAGAAACTGCATTAAGGTAAATATATATAAAGCACTGTATATTTTCTCATTCCCAAGACTCTTTAGCTTTGTGATCCTGCTAAGAACTGATGTTTTGCTTGCTTCAATCTTCAAGTTCACTATGGAATTTCTACAGGAACATACTAAGTATTGCAAATTAATTTAAATAAAAATGTACTTTGTACTGCCTGTATACTTCACCTATAGGTGAAAGATTCCTACAAACAGGGACAGAGGATAATAAACCTATCCATGTAGGATTTAAATGACATGTAATAAAACAATAAACTTTAAAACATTCAGGAAGCAAAAGATGATGCAGAACGCAAATTGTGCCATTTTCCACAATAATATCAAGCAGTTGCTTTTAATCAGTTAAGGTATTTTTAGAAAATTGAGTTCTTGATTTTTTGACCTTTCATATCAAAGTAAAGTTAACACCAAGTAAATTGAGATAAATTACAATGATGAATGTTCGAACAGTATTACCTGTGCCTGACTTTCTGATGCTGTTCGCTTGAGCAGCCTAATTTCATCCAGTTCTGAATGTCCAACTGATTTCTGAGTTAGTGGCTGCACTGGGTCAGTTATGTTATATCTGCCAGGCTGATAAAAGCCATAATATTCTATTCTCTTTTCCCCTGAGTTTTCCAGAACATTTAGTTTCTGCCTAAACTGAATAATTTTACAGGTTAAGAACAGGATTACAGCACAAGCCAGAATGAAAAAGCCTAGTAAAATGTCAAAAGCCTGATTCAGCTTTTCAACCTGTTGTGCACACTTCAGGGATGTTTTTAATGACACAGGAGCAACATCTTTTGGACCTTGTTTTTCTACAGTTCTGTTAGTAGGTATAATCTGTGTTGGTATTTGCACTGGTAATGTTGATAATACTGTAGTTGCCTGTGACAGAATTCCAACAGCATTGCCTTCATAGGGCAAAGGGGTAGCAGATGTAGTTGTAGTTCCTTCCCAGAAAGCGACATATTTCGTTTCTGCATTGACAAACTGCTCAAGGTTCTGCCTGTTTCCTTTGTGCCACGCCATCAGCCACGTGGTAGTGCTCTGACGGACACCAACAGATCCCAGACTCCGAGCAGTCTCTGGGCTGACAGTAGGGCTAATGCAGTTTGAAAACTGAGTCCACTTAATGTAATGCAAGTGTCTACCACGCATACTCTGGGGATTCTGACAGTGAATTCTTACAGAAATGGGAGACAATGTCAGCCAATTAAGTAACCCAAGCATTTTGCAGCTGCAGTTCCAAGGATTAGAACTTACGTGTAGATGAGTTAGAGATACTAAAGGCTTAAGCACTTCAGGTTGTAACTCTGTAATATTATTAAATGCTAAACTTAGTATTTTAAGTGACTGTCCCATTTTTTCAAAGGTACCATCACCAATACTGGCTATTTTATTTTTGTCTAGCTGTAGATACATTAAATTGTTTAATAAACTAAAAGTGCTGGAATTTATATTTTCTAAATCATTATAACTTAAGATCAACTGGCTAAGGTTGTTCAATCCAAAAAATCCATTTACAGCAATACATTTTAGCCTGACATTTTTCAAAGACAGATATTTAAGCTTGTTAAGTCCTTTAAATGCAAAAGACTGTATTGATCCAATAGGATTGTGAGACAAAGAAAGTCTTTCAAGATTTTTGAGCTTTCCAATAGCATTCGATGGCACAAGTTTTAAGCTGTTACCTTCAAGAAACAAATATGCAAGGTTTTCAAGATGACGAAATGCTGAATCTGATATCCGTGAAATCTTATTATTGGCTAGGTTTAGGGTTTGTAGATTTATCATTCCCGAGAAAGTCCCACTTCCAAGGACACTGAGACGATTTCTTTTTAGTGATAAATATCTAACAGAAAGAAGATCACTAAATAATCCTCTGGGAAGAAAAGCTATTTGATTATTCTGAAGGTATAAACAGTGAAGACTGTAAAGGCCTTCAAAGATTCCTGGATCCAGGCGTTTAATATCATTGTTATTTAGATGCAAGTAGCACAGTTTGGGGAGTTCCACAAAAGCTTTTGGGTGTATGTACAAAATACTGGAGTTATCCATGTGGAGTGCAGCAAGCTTCTGAAGCCCTCTTAGTTCATTTGGAGTGACACATGATATATTATTTCCACTGAGGTACACAAGAATTGTCGTTTTTGGTAAATTCCAAGGGATGCTTGAAAGCCCTGCATTACGACAGCTAACTTGTCTCCCTGTGCAGAGTTGACAAGCAGATGGACAGCCAAAAGCCTCCTTCTGAAGCAGCAACAAAAAAACCCAATTAAGTATATAGAGGAATGGTCCTGAGCAGGGTGGAGAACTTTGCAGAACATACATATCCCTGTCATTGACCTTCTTACTCATCTCTGACTTCGCTAGTAGAGATAAAAAAAGTATATGAATATTATTAAATCAAATATATTAACTGTATAAATATTAATTATTATTAAGTAATTAAATCTGTGTGTACAGTCTTTAATATATTAGCATTGCTCTCAAGACTGGTATTTTACACATTCTCCTTTCATGACAAACAAGCAGTTTAAGACTTAACCTTACTAAGTCTGAGCTAAACTGAAAAAAAAAAATTCAAAGTAAATGAACAATTAAATAAATGTACTGCCAACCTAGCCAGAAAATATTTAACTGATTGCAGCATAAAAGCATCGAGGCTGCAGTAACAGCTTCTATTAAATTAAAAATACTACTTATTAACTACTTTTTATAATTAGACATAACTAAGCAATGTTTCAAAAGCATTCAAATAGAAATGCTGACTGTAAACAAGTTTCCTTTCACTGGCAGCTCATTTATAATTTGAACTTTACCTTTATAAAGCTCAGTTACAGTGAAAACAAATATAAACAATTTCTTACCCCAAATCTGAAGTTCATTATTTCCATTATTTTGCCATTTGCAGTTTATTGCAGTTATAAGCTGATGGACTATACTCATCTGTGAAACCTTCATAAAGGCAGTATTGCTGCATACTAGATCCCTCACGTTTTGCCCCAGGATTTGCAGCAGTTTGCTCAGGAAACTAAGAAAGAAGTCAGGTTGTCATGGATACAGGAAACCATGGGACAGGAAGCCATTTTATCTGTGTTTCAGAAGCATTGTTGGAAAGGAAATCTCAGTGATTTTTTTTCTAGAAAACCAAAAACTATCTTAGTCTGTAATTGCTGCTTTTTATTTTATACTAATTTTTAATCTACTGATTTACCCAGGTAAGTTCAAAAGATTTTTATCTTAGGTAGGTGTAACTTTCAGAATAAAGCATAACTATTCATAACGGCATTATTTCATTACCTGTAACTTTATCTTTTAGCCAGAATCTGGGGTTTTTTTGTTTTGTTTTTTTTAATCAGCAGCAACACAACACTTACACTGTTCCACTGCTCGCTCTCTGTCTGCAGAGCCAAACTACATCCACCACACATATGCACACACATTTCAGTGGCCCAGCCAGCAGAGAGAAGACGACAGTCCGGATGAAACAGCCCCAGTGCCCCCCATACTCTGGCAAGGCATAGCCTGCCAGCAATCCCAGGGAAACCAGGAAATCTTAAGAGATGGGAACCACATGATGTGGTGCTAAAAACTGCTATGTATTTTGGACTTGACTCAAGCACTTTGTTAAGTCTCATTTGAGGTCACCTTTTTTAAAGTATTTTATTCACAGAGGACTATAGTTCTGAGAACCACGCCTTTGGTCCACAGCTTTTGTTTCCTGCAGTGTCCCTTGTGCAGATAAACACTTAGTGCAAATGTGGGCCATAAATATCCCCCTTGCCTAAGGACTGGAGATTACATCCTCAGTTTATCCATCACAAAGTCAAAACACTTGTGAAGTCCAGTCACATCATCAAAGCAGGAAAGGGGAGATTAAGCCTACAAATAGCAACATAACTGTAAATCCACAATTTTACTGCAACAAGACCATCTGTTCAACAAAACAAAGAGGACAAAGCCCATTAGTAGTCATAGCCTAGGAAGAGGCGCAACAGCAAGAGAACAGTCACTTCAGCTACAATGATCTCACACAGGAAGAATGAGTCCACCTAAGCGATGAAATAAAACCCAAATGCCTTTGTCTATATAATCCAACCTGAAATGCATGACACACATGAGAAAAGGAAACAGAACAGACAAGAATGTGCTTTTGAAGAAGCTTTCTTCCAAACATCTAATCTAAGATATCAGTAGGACCAGTAAAAATTGGTCTATGGGCCATTTTAGACAAAGCCTGTACCAGTTACAACAAAGAATTAGATCTGCATTTGGCTCTTTTTTCCTGAGACCAATAAATAAGTAAGGAAATGTTCTTTAGATTGAAGTATTTTTTTCACACTTTAATTTTTTCACTGTATTTAACATAATTGCTGACTTAAAGAAAAGTAAAATAAAATGGCATGTCATCTGCTTAAAGAGAAAACACTGTACAGTTTTGACTGTTCACAGGAAAATTGGTGAATTCTCCTGGATATGGAGGATAGAATAGCAGGAACAATTGAAAAAGATTAACCAAATCAAATAGAGCCACATGAGGGGAAAGTCACAGATTGACCAAAAATGAAAAGTGACTTCAAACAGGAAATTATCTTCTACCTAAAACAGGTAGGGAGGCTTCACCACCTATAGCTTATTTATGCTGATACTTATATATTGGAAAAAACAAAATATTTCTTCCAAGATGTGCTGTGTGAAACAACCCCTTAAGGCTTGAGAAAGTAAGCCAAATCAAAAAAAAAAAAAAAAGTTTTGCAAGGCAAATCTTAATAGATCTCAGTTTTTGTAAAATGTCAGAACTAATATATGTTGAAAGACTAAGGGAACTGATGAAGCTCTGTAGGATTCAGATAGCATGAAAAGTTAGAGAAACGAGTAGAGTAGTGACCAGATAAATTACATCATTTTGGGCAAAACCATAAAAAAGACTGGGATACACAGGTAACTTGTATCAGCGTTTCTCTAATTGTACTTAAACAGTAAAATTCATTACTAGTTGAAAACTACAGAATTATTTTTTTCCTTGAAGAAAAGAAAACAAGTTTCCATTCCATAATTCTTAATTGACTTTAGACTCTAGTAAAATAATATGACAGAAAGCTTTTGTGAAACTAAGTGCTAATTTGAGAAATTGTTGGAATGATTTTTTTTTCTTCATTCAGAAAATAAAGTCTTCTATGGAGCAACCAGTAGGTAAATTAATAATATATTGGCCATCAATGAAATCCACAGATGTGAGATGCTGACTATAATCATTATATTTATCACTTTAGCCTTTACTATTCACTGCAATATTTTGTAAATTCTGTTCAAACTATCAAAGCAATAAGAGATGTATTCAAAATGAATTTAATTCAAACCAAAAGGCTTAAGGAACTCAAAGCACTTCCCCAAATTTCAAACAGAATATATAATTCACCTTCTAGAAATTGATTAAAAACTAAATCCAATTGCAAAGCAACACTGTGCCTGCTAGTTTAGGCAACAGGATGGGCATATACTTGGCATTAGCAGCTGACAGCTTCCAAATATTTAACAAAAAGAGAAAACTTCTAAGAACTACTACAGACAATACCCACACACAAAATACAAAAGCTATGCTTTAAAAATACAAACATTCTTTACACTTAGGCACTTTTTGTAATATCAAAACCTGATGTTCCGTATTAAACTTTTAATTTCTCATTAAATTATATGAATATGAAACATTATTTTTCAAGACACTACTTAAGTGCAGAAGTTTCTGTAGTGACATGGGTTATGGTATTAATCACTTTTGGTATCTTACCACAATAGTCTGGGTCTGCTAAAAAAAGTCACCAAAAATCTTGGCTACTCTATGGAAGTCTCAAATTTCAGAGTGTATGGCAGAAAGATAAACAGATGTACCAAAATGTCTCAAAAACAAGCTGAGCCACAAAACCAGCTGCAAATCTATTTTTTTTTCAACTTTGCTACAATCCTGTGATTTTTATACATTTTTAATAACATGGTATATTCCGTCACTACTTATTTAATAACCAATTTGCAAATATGTAAAGCTCACATTACTAAGAGTTTGAAAAAAGCTAATCAGTATGTTATCAACTACTGCTGTCTTATATAATGAAAACGGTCAATTTTAAGGTAAATCATATTTAGAAGAGTTTAAGGAAAGGTTTCCGAAATTCTTTATATAGGCCACAAACAAAACAAGATATCAGCAACAACCAAACCCTTATGACTGCAGTTTGTTCTCTACAGCAGTTCAGCTGCACTTAGTGGCATAGTTCCTTGCCGTCACTTAGTATATTTTTCCTTGAAATCAAAGCTTACAGGTCTTAGGGGAAAAAATAGTATGTCCTGACCAGTCCATACTAACAATCAGGTGTAGGAGGAAAATTAATGGAGATTGTGAACAAGAAAAGTTTAATGAGTACATCCTTTTGCCAATGCTGTAATGGGACATGCAATTAAGGAAGTGGTAGTACTCCATGTAACCTTTTGAATTATGCAGATTCCAACAGTCATGCTAAGACCAAAGCTACATTTTTCACTCTTATCAATGGACTGCACTGTTACCTGTCAGGCAAGCTAAACAAATCCAAGGCCAAACACTGATGACAACTGCAAAATCATAATTTGAAGAGCTCCTTTAAATGCTAATAGTCCATTAAAGGCGTGAGTGAGCACATCTTTGACTAGAGGGATTAAAAAAATGGAGGGGAAAATAGGAAAATGGCTCCAGAGTATCATTTCTATAAAGAAAGGAGGATGTACAAATAGTTATGTAAGCAATTCTGACTTTATAAATATGGACATAACTACCCTGAGGAGAAAATGACATTTTATTAGGCACTTTCTTGTCATTTCCTAACATTACATACAGACAACTTCTTGAGAGGAAAATTAAAATTTCTAAGTAACTTTAACAAATGACAGAAGCAAAACTTCTATAATAGCCTAATGAAGATTTATAATTGCATACTGTAAGTAGTTATACTCACAAAATGCCAATTATCTAACTGGCAGAACTCATACTGGCTGACATTTCAGACTTGATACATAGTGAGAAAAAGCAGACATTCACACAACAGTTAGAAACAAGCAGAGAAACCTGGAAAACCTCTTAACCCTTTCCTCACAATAGATAAGCATATCTGACTCAAAGGAACAAAATTAAAACTGCCACTACTCATGTACCACAAATCAAAATGAAGCCAAGAAATTAAAATACTTCATATTTCAAGTTCAGCAAAGTCTCCTCAACTGCCTACCACTATAGATTCTACTCTACAGTGGTAAGTCCACCAAAAATGAGACTGTCCTCAAGGACCAAAATTAGTAGACTGTTTTGGAAAGCACTGAGTTGGAGTAAAAGCAAACTTGGCAGTCTCCCATTCAAGAATGACAGGTATAGCACAAATAACACTCACTTGCAAAAGGAGTGGTTAGCTTTCAACATGGTGTCAAATTCTACCTGTGGTTACAGTTAGGAACCACGGCAAACTCTGCTAATCACTGACATTATAATTTTCCCATATTCTCTTTCCATTTCCAGATTAGAGAATAAATATTCCTATCACTCTTAAGCATCTTTCAGTATGGTTCATGTTCTACTGAAATACACAGAGAACAACTATAGGGATAAAAAAAGAAAACTATTTTGCTAAATAAATTCTTAAAAGCTTTCAATAGCACAAAAGAATGACATTCCAAAACACTGTAATGCTGACATTATACAAAGTGACAGAAGTGCAGTAAGCAACTTCCATATGTATATATCAGTTCGAGAAAGGGACATAGTACAATTTTAGCCAGTTTGGTCTCAGGAAATTCAAAGGATGCTGAAGATGTGTATGTTAAAATGCAGAAACATAGATAGTGGTGGGGGCCCACACCTTTTCCACAATGGCCTAAATAAGACGTAGACTACTGCTCCTGATTATGTTCACTGGGTATTACTTTAGGGACCACAGGAACATCTAATAAAACTCAACTACATCTTGAAGAGTGCTCTTGAAGCTCTAGGTTCACAAACAAGCCATTCAGACTGTAGACAAGCTGGAATATGACTGAACTAGACTAGGAAATCATGACATTGATTATTTTACTCACCCTGGTTGCTGCCATCCCTCACATCTCACACGGTAGCTCAGATACCATTTTCCTCCACAAAACTTCAAGCTGTTGCGTGTTTTACAAAATCACTCCCTGTTAGAGCTACCGGATGTCTATGCATACTTCCCTCAGGTACTGAACTTGGAGAAACTGTAACTCCACAAGTGCATCCTGATTCCTTGCTGCCTAAATCTTGTTACCGGACCCTACTGTTACATACAGTAGGTTAAAGACAAACAGGCAGCAAGAGTACAAAGCATGGAAGATAATGCTGATGCATTTATCTGTCAGACACAAAAATTAATAGTATTGATTGACTAGACTTGGACAGCAAATGCAGATAATTATACAATGTTTAATTTATGCAAAATCCCCAAGTAATACCAGGAAATTACTGCTATGTGAAAAGGTGCTGCAAGAACTAATCAGGAAAGCAGCATTGTTCTTTCTTTAATATGAATTTCTAAACAGTAACATGATGTGCAGCTGTAGGAAGATAAACAGGATGCTAGATGGAAGGACTAAAATGCACACAGACTAAAATGCAACCCTGTTGATAACAAAAACATGTAATTGCCTGTATATCACCTAGACAAGAAAGTTACAGTATGGCTAATAAACTGTCACTTTATTAGTGACATCAACTTGCTTAGTCCAACTAAATGGCCCGAGAACCACTGTGAACAACTGCTGTGCAGCAAATCCCATCTTATCTGCTCTAAAATCCTCCACTCGTGATACTGTCAAAGGTGCTGTGTTTGAAATAGAAAATTATTTGTCATACTGGTTTGAAGTTAATAAAGATGGAAGTTTTATCTTCCCCTAAAATGCAAAAAGTTCAAAGTCCACATATGTGTAACTATAAACATGATCACTAATTAGAGAAGTAAGTAAAAGCAATTAAGTAATCCTACAGAGTTTAGAGGGAGAATAAAAAAGGTCACTGTTTAATACTTTATGTAACATTTTATCCATAAAACAATTCAGAGGGAAGGATGAGAATGCATGATATCTTCATTTTTCCCCCAGTACCTTTATCTACTGCCTCCCATTCCTCTCTAAAATAAACTGATGCTTCAGCTATAAGTTAGAGGAAGCAACTGGCAAAAGGAAAAAAAATCCTCAAACAGTCCTAGACACAGTGCAGATGCCTGTTTCCCTTACAGCAGAATCTTGAAAATCTGAGGTTACTACTGGTACCAAACCCTGACCATCAAACAGCAGCAAGATGAGGCAAGAATCTCACCCTCACCTTTGCCTTTCAAGACAGTCCATTAGCCATCCTCAGAAGACAAAATTCTGTTCTACCTCTGCAGCAGAGCTGAGAAATCTTTAAATTACTTTGGCTATCCAAAGCAGTATCTAATCAGGTACCTGGTTACTAACGCATTCCAATAGAAAAAACTGGGTTAGGTTGGGTTTTTTTAACATTATTTATATTAAACAAAATATTTTGTTCAAATACTGTGTTATATTTAAAACATTTTTGCTTCAACTCTGCAAATGGACTTACACAAGAAGCTTGCTTTACAAAATTTATTTTTAACAGAAGTTTCAGGTGTAGAATGCAGCAAGCATGTGTAATATAATCTCTGTGATATGGCAAAACCGGAGTGACTCACATTGTTCAAGAAAAAAATGACAGAATCAGTTTCATACATTGTCTGAAGGTATGTTTAGCAGTCTATCAACTGCATAAGTGAAATTTTCATAGCTTTGACATAAACATATTCACTAAAGTGAGGCTTTTTATTTGAGAAGCAGCTTTCTTAAACGATTAGAGTATCTGAAAAATTAAGCTGTCATATGCAGAAGGTTTTATTATGTTAAAGACTGCCAGAAATAATTAGCTTTTACAGCAGGAAATCTGGAGCAGCTGCAGGTAGTTCAAATACCAAGGTTATCTAAAGAAATTCCTTTTTTCCTTCCTCCCTCTAAAAGGAACTTCACAGGAAGACAGACGTAGTTCAGCACCTTAAATTTTAGCTAAAACCTCTTTAAAGACATTTCCAATATAAGCAACATAACACTGTTACATTTACTGGGAAAAAAAAACCCTTTCTTATAAAGCAGCTGCTTGATTCACCTACAGCTAGATGGTTATCCTGGTGATCTAGGACAAAAAAAGGAAGTTTCTGTGCATATTAAAAGCTATGAAGCCTCTAAGTTTTACATGTAAGAGTTACCTGACTTTTTCTAGGTAGAGACTACATATTGCACAGCTTTACAGATACTAACATAGCTTTGGGATTTGTGAGCAGCGTCTAAATTCTCAACAGACAATACTTGAGGAAATCCAGCAGACTAAATGTAAACTCATGCAGTCTTGTCTTCCTGAATGTCAAACAGATAAGAATAATCTAAAGGTAACTATGGACTGAACTCTCACCTAAACATGTTAAACACAAATTCTAGTAGTGACAAGTTAGGAATCAATGTAACACTATTCAGCATTTCCAATTAAAACTTTCATTTTGTGTGTATATTCAGTAATGACGACAACTACCGAAATGATAATAGTAAAAGCTTCGTGCTAGAGAAATCTACAGTGCAAAAACTGTTTCACAGTCTTTCACAACAAGGAATGGAAGCAGAACTTCCATTTAACATTAAAAAGGGGAAAAGCAGGATGAAAGTTCAGATCACCTACAACAGGAAAGAAAACTGACTATTGTTCTCTGTAAGGGACACCCAAATACTAACATGCCAACTAAAGCAACTACTTAATCACAGATGAGAGAAGCAGAGAGTTTAATGTTAATATGAAAACAGACAAAATCTGCAGCACTGGTTTCTCCCTTTTACTACAGGACACTTTCTATGAAATAGAAAAAAGGTTACTATAATGCTATGAAGTCAAATAAAAGGGTAACATAATGTAGCATGGAAATTCCATCCTTTAAAGTTTCTCTTGGGAAAAGACGAGTAAATAAAACTACTTATACTGGAATATATAGCCGCAGAATTTTGAAATAGTTTAAAAATTATCTCAAGGGCCTTTGAAGCATTATTTAACACATTGTATATTTGCTTACCCATTCAATGATGGCAGAAGAGAAAGCAATGCCAAAGCAGAAAGTTTTCTTCTTTCTGGCTGAGTGATGTTATCCATCCGATCAACCCACATTTCAATCATGTTACCAAGAACTTGGTCCAACTGCAATAGGGAACAGAACGTTCCTTTTTATTTATGGAGTGCGTCAGCCTATTTAGAAAATATTTTCTTTTAATTTTTCTACCAACTGAACACATTGTTCAGTCTCGGAACAAAGTTATGTATACATAATACACCACACAGCTATGTACAGCTGACAGAAATAGCAAGCAACAGTTATTTTTTAAATTTTCTATGACAGTGCTTCCAGGTCCTAAATCCTCCATACATTAATTGTACCCTACAAGTTAGAAATACATTTAATTCATGGACAGGGCACTGATTCAGAGTAGTGAATTACTCAAACAGTTTTCCACTAACAGTCTAATACATATAAAGCATGTGAACTTACTCTATTTTACCTGCACTGGTGATAAATTTAAAAAAACCCTTGCTTTTACCTTTTGAAAACTGTGTTATACTCAAGGATAAGAAAACCACTAAAATTCCACTTAAAGACTTTTGCTACAAGTAGAACACTCATAGCAAAAGAACCTCAGTAACCTCATCAGTGAAACTGTAGCACATTGAACCTCACATCCTAAAAACTCAGAGGAGAATGGTTAGACCATTATCCATGGTGCAAGACCCATCAAGACAGCACAAGGAGAAACTCACCCTCCAAGGGCATGCAAACTAATGGGGTTTACATGAATAAGTCTGGAATGCTTTAAGGTAATCGTGGGAATATGTAAAAATTGTTACAGGATGTTCAGGGGAAGGAGCAAAGGGGCAAGGGCCCCTTTTCGAGGTGCAGTGTGGAGGAACAACCATGGAAAGCAGAGGGAAAAGTTCCTTCCGATCAAAAAAAAGAAAGCAGGACTTCCCAATGCAATACAGCCCAAATACCAAGACACAAAAACCCCAAAAGGACAATAAACTTTACCTCCTGACCCAATTCACATGCCATCTGGCTCAGAAGTAACGAAAAAAACCTTGCATTTTGTAGTAGAACTCTACCCATGATCCCCAGATAAGTAGACATCACCACTGGGTATCTCTGAAACAAAAGTAAACCAAAACAAACAGTGCTTAGTTTATCTAAAAGAAAAATATTTGATACAAAGCAGCATTACATGGTATATACTTGCATGCATCCCCTATACCTGTTACTACATTTTAAATTATAAACTGTAATTTAAGAGCCTCTCAGAAGATTAGGTGAACAAGCTTTACCAGGATTTCTCAATTCCTAACAGCCAAGACAGCTTGCAAAGAGATTTTACTTTAAATTTAAAAACCTGTATCTTAAGGAACAAACAGTACATTATACTGCTAAAAAATTACTTTTGAAATTGATTATGGTTAAAAATTACTGCTTACAATTACAGTATAATTAGAAAATGTTTAATATTTCTAAAGTTGTTGTAACTTATTTCAGAGAGAAGCTATGATACGTTTGCCAATAATTTGCAGGTGTTTCAAAACTAGCTGGGTAAATTAATTAAGTTCATTAATTACCTTTTGTTATTACTTTTAAAAGCAGCTACAGAGTTTTGTAGTAAATTCAGCCTATAACAATATAATTGCATTGTTACATAATTGTAACAATATAATAGCTACGCCAGATTAATATACTTTCAATGGGGTAGAATGAATTCATTGCTTTTAAATCAGAAGACATTTTAATAATCCACTCTCTATCTTTGTGCTCTGTACAGCAAAAAGTACATTGCTATGTAGTATTAATTGGCTTAAATCTGGAAATCTTATTTAACTCAATAATAATGGGAGCCAAATATTGATACTTGAAAGTCTTCAATTCTGGAAAAAAGCAAAGGTTTTGATTAAAAAAGTCAAAAAGTATGAAGAATTCCACCCACTGATTCTGCTGGTTTAAATGCTTTCATTTTTCTCCTGCTAGTACTGCAAAATTCAACAACAGTTAAAATATACTGGATTTTTCTCCTTTTCATCCACCATGGCAGTTTGTTGAAGAAAAGAGAGAAAAGGGAGAAGACACCTAAGCCAACAAAATCTTAAAAAAATCTTCTGTCTCACACAAAGTATTCTCACATTCTTCACCTCTTCATATTAGATATGTCAATTGAAAAAGAAGGTCAATTCAATCCTCTCTTTGTCCAGTTTGTTTTTCTCTGGTACAGGCACATTTAAAAAGGAGTAGTGTGTGTCTTTAAAATACCCCAAACAAAAAAACTCCAACACCTACAAAGGATTTAAGTAGGCATAGAGTTACAGCAGCTTGTAAGTGTTAATAGTGAAGGAACAGTAGAACAGCAGAATAAAATTTGTTCTATTTTATTAAAACAAACACTACATGACAAAACAAATGATGGATATGTTGGTTTACATCCTGTGCTACTATGTTACTTTTACAGGCTTTTAAAATAGCTGTCAAAAATCTATCAACTGCTGTTTAAACAAGAGAAAACACAATATCAATATGAAAAAACTGGCCCAGATAATGGCCTTCCATGTTTGAAAAGAAAACGTAAATAGTAGTTAAAGTAATTCTTACCTCCCCATCTATAATCCCCCTGAATACTGATGGCAGAAGGGGTTGAAACATTTGGGGACCCAATACAGGGTTTACTTTTAGGACATTTTCTACAACCTTAAGAACAAAAACAAATTAGACAATTAGTAAAGTACATTTATAAATCTTGACTGAAGTTTTAGAACCACGTATACTAGCGTACATATATAAAGTGCTTGCAGGATGTTTGTCATTAAGTACCAGCAAACCCCAGGACTGCTGAAAGTATATTCTAGTAAAGTACTCTGCAAACCTGATTTGCATACATGGACCTGATGAAAAATGACATGCCAATGAAATCCACCCTTCCAAGCATTTAATGAGCCTCCCCATGGCTCTGGCAAAGCTGATGAGGCAGTCTGGAAGGAAGGACCTTGTCAAGGTTCCAGGAAAAGCAGCAGATTGAGGTGGATTGGCAGGGCAAAGTCCCAGGAGTCCAAGGCTTATTTCCATACATCTGTCTTCTTACTTTTTTGAAGAACCATTGATGAGGACCTACCATCTCTTTGCAGGTATGCTCTCAGAGGTGCTATTCTAGGTACCCTGGGTATTCTGACTTCCACCCCCCACTGAGCTGTTCCTTAAAGTTATTTTTAATCTTGTGTTCTTCAGTTTTTCTTTTGCCCAGATGTTTGGGCAGTAAGATGAAGACAGAAAGAAGCTGTGAGAATAAGGGGCTGATAGCTGCTCACCCCCACTTGTAATAAAGACAGAGACCACACACATACATACACACACTGATGTGTATAAAGGATATAAAGGTACAATAAAGGTACCTCCCTCACACATTCTTAGTCTCCACTTACTTCCATCTCAGAGGAACTTAAACAAGGAACAACTCTTCCGTGCTCTTGTCCAATCCCCCTTAAATATTTTTTTTGCTTTTTGAACTTTGTTCCTACTAGCTTCATTTAACACCCTCTATTTCTTGCCTTAAGAGAGATACTAAGCGTCTGATCTTTTCAATGCCTCTCAATTTTGTACACCTTTAATATACAGAAGTATAAAAGAGGTATATTATATACAAAGGGAAACATAACTTTTCCCTCACTCATCTTTCTGGGTACTGGAAGTTTTGGCTAACTCATTTGTTCCTTGCACAGTCTTTTCAAACTTTATATTGCCCATCTCAGATAATTAGAAAACCAAGTCACATCAAGCCTCAGTAATTTTGCAGTAAACTGTCTTATTCGTCCAAATTAGTATTTTTTAACCTTATTAATTTATATTTCTAATGTCTATTTTCAATCCAGCCAAAGCTGCTTGTAGGAAACTGTTTCAGATAACAGCCCCGGGTGTTTCTGTTCTCAATATTTATCTTGGAGATTTTTTTATTTAACAAGTCAGCATAGTGAAGCCTGACAAAATATTTTGCTTTTTGTAAAAATATTTGCAAGAACTGTAGCTCAGTTATCCCTCTGGAATCAACAGGGCATAGTAGGAACATGTTCAAAGTGTACTACACAAACCTTGCAGATAATGCAAGGCCACTCTGGGACTCAAGTGAATAAATGATTCCATATTAGCAGCATCATTCCATTTTAGAGATCTGATTAAAACCTCCTGCATAAAACACTTTGTCCAACTATAGACTCTAAATATTACTAATAGACTGAACTTGACATTTTAAATTTCAGAACTAGAGTCCTTTAAGCTCCTGACAGGAGGAAATACAAACAGGGAATTCTATCAATTTCTGTTATTTTCTGTCCTATGATCCTGCAAGTAGTTGTATGACCTGTCGAAGAGGCAGATGGGATCCAATTTATTCCCTCCATTGCATTTACAATTAACTAAATTTTAGTCCAAGTTTTTATAAGCAACGCAGAGACCCCTGTTACGCACCCACTGGAAACATAAGTAGTAATACACTACTGCTACTAATCAACTATCTTTCACTGTATATTCCAAATTTACTTCCTGAAATTTGTCAAAAGACACATTCAAAGTATCATTCTTAATATTTGTAAAGTTCATGAATTTCACATCTCTTTCATAATACCATCTGAAGTTTGTGTGAATATAAGGGTTTTTTAGTACTTTGAAAAACCTCTAACAACTCCATCCTGGCCATTACTATAGCTCCTTATGCCAAAGGCAAAGACTGAACACTATGTCATGGTACATATGCAAGTGTTCTATACAAAGGAATGTTACCGAGATTACATACATATAGCATTCAATATAGACTGGGAAAGCTTGCTCTAAGAGCTATTAGGTCTTTATACACATGCACAGACTTTAAATAAGTAATTTAAACCCCCAATGACTCCATTGTCAAAGTTTGCTAAATATGTTGTTTCCTTCTACATATTCTACATTCATCCTATCTGAAAACATTACATGTACAAAGTTGAGTATCTGGGTATTATTTTTATTATACTCCACCTTTAAAACTTGAACTTGACCTTCAGTAGTTAGGTCCTTCAAAAGTTCACAAAATGACCGGCATAAGTCAGTAGCATACATCTGAAATAAAATGAAGAAGAAGGTATTTGCAAACATGTTTTATGAAGACCCAGCTTCTCTTCAAAGATCCTATCTGCTAAAATGCTCACCGTTCCTGAACTAACTAAAATCTAATCTAAGTATTTTGTTGGTTTTTTAACACTGCAGGATTTTTAAAATTGCAAAGGATTTTCTAATGAAGAAAGTATGAGAACAAGGCATAATATTTCTAGTTCAACTCTTTTTAGAATTTATGATCATAATTTTAATCTAGTAGAATTACAGTAACTATTACTACCCCACTTTTCAGATACCAAAGTACTGAATCAATCCATAAAGCATTAATTCTAAATAATCATCTTCCTCAAATTTGATTTGATTGGGTGTCCACCATGCATCACACAGACCTAACAACAGAACAATAATGTGTTTGTATACACGAGTAAGAGTATAAATATGTGTATATTTTCCAAGATGAGAGAAGAAACAGTTTGTCAGTAGGGAACTGAGGAGATAATATAAATTTTTATATAATGATAACATACCTGTAAAAATTCAGATGATGATAAGAAAATATAAGCATTGATGATCTTAAAGCAATTTTTGAGGTTTTCTGAACTCAGCTCTGGAAAAATCACAAATCACAACCTGATCACCAAACTGAAGCACAACCAAAATGATTTGCTTCTAAAAGTCTCTTTCTTCTCACAGCTTACAGTGCCAGACCAACAAGTAGAAAAAAGTTATCTTAGATCTATTACCAATCAGGTTCTCTCTCCCTACCACAGACAATACAGAAGTGGGATGACAATAGCTCTCATGTACTCAAATGGAAGCACAAGAAATCCTGCGACCTCAAAAGCCACTGTTAATAAAAAAAATTATAAAGAAAAGGTCAAGTTTTGGACATGATAGTGGGCTAAGATATTAAAGAGAGAACAAATGAAACACATACTTAAAGAGACCTACAGTTACTGACAAATAATCTCTCTCATATTTGACTCAGTAAATGCTGAGCAGAAAAAATGAAATAAAGGTTGCAGTTCTGCTGTTCTGAGCCAGATGCCATGTCAAATGGTATTGAGATGAAACCCACTGACCTTTAGGGCACTCCTTGAGTGTAAAGCACACCCTTCCGTAAGCATACCCGTTTAAGAGATAGATATGCAGAGGAGAAGATACAGAGCAGCAGTTTGAAGAGAGAAAAAAGGCATGTCTTCAGGCCCTATCTTTATGACTGTTTTCAGAAAAAAAAAAATTCATGCCAGAACATCTATAAGCAGAACTCATGGCAAAACAAAAGGTTTTAAAGTGTCACATGGATGTTGATATCAGTGCAGAAAGTCCATAGCCATCACTATCTAAAAACAAGACAAAAAGACCAAAAAAGCCTCAAAGGCCTTGCTAAATTGTGTTAAAACCATCTGTAAAGTTCCAGGGAGTTTCAGCAGTTTCTCTTTTTTCCCCACCCATTAAATAGAACATTAACGTTCCTCTGTTTGTCATGGCCATGGGACAGCTTTGCATTTGTGACTACTTTCATATGTCAGTGCATGGATAGGTCATGTCTTGTTATCACTTATTTTGAATATCTACATATCTTGACTTGAAAAGCTTTTTATTTTTCATCTATCCATCCAATATCGTCATCAAAAGATTCCAATACATCTACGAATTAGCTTTAGTATCAAATTACTAGCATTTACATATTTGTAGTTTTTTTCTTACTGGATACAACCATATTTAAACTTTCAGACACTGATCCAAATATTCAAATTTTAAGTAAATGGTCACATAAGCATGAAGTGCTTCTAAGTTTTCCATAACTTTCCATTCTGTGATTCTGTGAAAATTGATACAAAGACAGAAAGTATGTATAGCAAAAATTATATTTCAGGTCAGAAGGCAAAAACAGGTAAGACAGATGGAATGGAAATGACAGAATTTCAGGCACTCATCTGTACATAAAGGTCAATGTTTAGTAAAAGCATTTTTCCAGAAAGGTACCATGTTCGACTGATTATATTTAAAAGCTAATCTTGCATCAATTCTCTTACCAGGTTCTCCTGAATTAAACATGTATTTTTCTTAACTAATGTGGTCCTTTGGGTTTTGTTAGGCATCAGAGGACTTAGTCCAAGTCCAGTAATTGGCTTTTTGCCATGACCTTTACAAACACAGCCCAGGCACATTAAACCCGATGCTTCTTGAAACAAGTATGTCTAGACTTTGACCATATTTTCAACCTGAAATTGTATCAGATTCAGTGGTCATTTTAAGCATCCTCAGTGCAGAAATACACCTATACTCAGAGAATTAATGTATTTCTCCATTCCACATTGCATACATTGCAAACATGGATTAAAAAGCCTCTGCAACCCCTCTTCAGGGCAATTATATTTCAACAGAATTTAAACAGTAGCAGTACTGCTGATATGAAAACCAAATATGACAATTATGCTGTGAATTATCCTAGTACATCAGTGATAGCACCATAATCTTTGAAGGTTAAGTGAAATCAAGCCTTCATGGAAATGCAACATTCTACTCCTGAAGGCAAATCTAACTGACTTGTATAACTCCTCTGACACCTAGTTCCAACAGCAGTAGTATGCCAAAATGGGTATGAAAAGCTCTTTTCAGAAGGAAAATTATATCTGGAAAGGAACAACTACATATTATTTTCACACTAGTTAAAAAAGTAAAATTAGAAACATTTCTGTATTTTTCCCCTTTCAGTTCAAAAATCTCACGTATGAACTACTTCTCTCCCTGACTTCCAGATTTTTCTAGTTCAACCATGTTGACATTTGACACCTAAATTACTTACACGCTGACGTAGCAGTTAAACACACCAGAAAAATTGTTACATTACCTTTATGTTAGGTATTTTATTCAGTAAAAAGTTTCAAAAACTAAAGGTCAGGAGGTTCATATTTCTTACACTGCAATTTCAAGAAAATCATTTTATGCAGCACCTTGCTAGTGCTTGACCCTGCCCCAGACATAAGCAAGGCAGTTATCGATTCAGAAATTCCCTTCACCTTACCTGTCAGAACTAAGACTGAACACTTACTTAATTAACTAGCACAGTTGACCGTCACTGATCAATACATTTTCTTTTGCAAGATGCTGCACTTTTAACTGTGCTATTGCACTTGGTATAAGTAAAGAACCTCGTTTTCAAGTGTAATGAATGAATAAAGTAGCTGCTTGTAGCGTACTGGATGGCAGTATCGTACTGTTTTTGTAACCACCATGTTTTAAAATTAGGTTAGTACTAATCCAAACCTCCAGCTCTATTTAAGCATCACGATACTATGGCTGTGTCCTGTCAAAACTGTCCAGTCAGATTCTCCTGAAGTAAACACATAGAATTTGCAGGCAAAGAGCATACCAGAATGGTTTCCAATTTCTGGCAAAATGTGCATCATTTTGGCTTACAGCAATCAAAATTTTTGACAAACTTGACACTCAGAAAACAAGTTCCTAAGAAAAATGCTCAGGAAGTAAATTAGCACCAGAAGTCTATAGGATGAAATCCATAGAAATCTTTCTATAATTACACATCAGCTGCTGTGGTTTTGCCACTTACCCCCACTCCTGATGAAAAAAGGAAATCATTACAAGCATAGAATATTCCCAAATACCTCCACCTTTTGTAAGAAGATTCCTACTTATCTCTATCCCGGAAAGTATCACCGCTACAGAACCTAAGAGGTAGCTCTGGAGTTAAATACTAAAACCACTACTAAATAGAGCAGTTTTATCATTAGAGATCTTGTATACAAAGAGAAATAACAGAAGATGTCATCTTACACCTACCTACAACGATCTATTGACTTTTAGTCAGAATAAAGTATAAGTGCTGAAAACACCTATCAAGTAAAAAGATAACTTCCGTAATTTTATGAACACATTGCTCTAAAAAAATTAACCCACCTGCTATATTAGCTACACAACCTACAAAAGCACAGCTAAAGATTAATAAAAAATCATATTAACATAACAAAATTAAACCAAAAAAGTTTTATACTCCCTTTAACTATGAAGCGAAAGCACCTGAAATATCAGTATTTCCTAAGCATGGAGTCCTAATTCTCCTTACTAAGTTTATAGTTTGTCAACAACTCAGGTAAAACTACTGTTTTTGGTTTCAGTGCTGCTTGACCAAAATGCTTATAGATACATTAAGGTAGTTTGAAAATATCTCACATTGTGATTAACTGAATTATGGAAAGCTTAGTAATTGCATTCTGGTTGTAGGCAGAGCAGCCAAGTGTTCCATATAATCAGTATCAACAAAACTCAGCACATCTGTTGTTAAATTTCAGGAACTTCTTAGAATAACCTCTGAAATTATAAACTGAAATTTGTCTGATCTCTTGGGTACAAGTACCTTTAATTTATTAAAAATAAAGAAACAGGGTAAATAGATAATGAGTATCAAAGAAGATGACTAAGTCAGATAATAAAAACCTGTTCCTCCATTTTTGATAATTACAATTTTGCAAGCTCTCCCTTAGTACTTGCAGCCACAGCAACATCACTTAATGCATGAACAACAAGCAGAAAAAAACATGAAATTTTATTAGTAAAAGACTTACCAAGGAGGGCAGACATGTTCTGAAATATTCTCAGGAGCTCTGGTGTAAGACATGGACTATTCTCCAGTGTCACTAACCTAAGAATAGATTAGGCAAAATATTTTAGATGATTTACGAATAACATTGAGCAATCATTTTGACAGATGTAAACACACTAACTTCCAGTAACCATCTATATGATCAACAATGTGTAACAATTACTGGAAGCATACTTCAAGCACAGCAATAGTTCTTAACACCACACCCATCGGTACAGGCATGGTTCTTGCCAAGGTAGGAAAACAAAGAAAAACATGTTACTGTCTTTTTATAATGACAACATAACGTCTGAAATGCAGCAGCAAGACTGTCTAAGTACTCAGCCTGGGAACTCAGAGAAGGTGGGTAGAGAGGAATATTTACAGTGCAAGGACAACGTGTAGTGCTCTACACATCAAAGGAGCAGCTGTGGTGGCCATTTAAAATTCCTGAGGTTTGAAAATGGTAGTAATAAATTAAACTTGCATTTAAAGCCACAGAAAAAAATTCCAGTTTGTTCCTAGACCTTAGGTGTGGGATTACTGTATTAAAATAACATGTGTGATTATGTAAAATATCTTAGCTGTTCTCCTTCTCTTTGTTCAAGAAGTCATTAGACTCCCAACTGCCTCTGCCAGCTCTATCCAAATTCCTCTGATGCTCTAGGACATCTTAAAATATCATTCTTCTGCACCAACATCAGAATAGTAACCTCAAGATCAGTATTATTAAGAAAATACAAAAGTATCATAGACTAAAAAGGTCTCTGTCCTAAATTTTGAGAAGCTCTTGCACTTCAACTTGCTGCCACCAGCATTATAAATCTCAGTTTTGCTGCACATAGAACAGATCATCCATAGCTTAAGTATTTATAATTCAAATGTTCATCTACAATTCAGACCAAAGGAATCCTTCACTATTTTAAGACAAACTATGTATTCTATTCTTAGGGAAAAATTAGGAGCTGATTTCAGTCCAGGTAAGAGTTTCCTGCTCCTATAGCATCAGCTGCACCAGAAACAAATAAATCAGGCTCACAGTAGACTGATCAAAACATCATTTCTTGTTTTATGTTCAGTCACCAAACAGCCTGAGATCTAAAAGGTACCTTCTAGACTTTATCCTTGTAAACTTGACATCTCTTCCTGCAACCATCTTTGAGAACCACTGGGTCACTGTTCTCCTGTAGTCAAGTACATCAAATTGATAGCTTAGCATGCACATTGCACTGAGTCTAGACTTTTTGTTTTCCTTGTCATTATCATTACAGAACTGTATCTTCACTATCGAATGCCTGAAAAATTAATTATGTACTTAGCTATTTAACTGTGGGTTTTTCATTAACTTCCTACCCTCATGTCACCTGAGGAAAAGCGTAATATAGATGAAGTCAAGGTAAGGTAACAAGAACACATAAATTTTAATACTCAAAGCTTTTTACAATTTTTTTTCTTCTGTGGATATAAAAATAATTATTTAAAATTACAAACTGATAGAAAACATTCCTACCACAGCTCTAAACCATCTTCCAGAAGATAGACATGCGGAGGCTGAGAAACATCTGTACTGAGCTGAATAACTGGAAGTAGGAAAGGATAGAGATTCTTGCTGTCTGCTCCCAGTCCCTATAAAAATAAATAAGAAATGTAAAATATGTCAAAAACCTCAAACCAAGCATTTAAAGAATAGCACTGGAAAAGATCTGCAATGCTGTTATATTCACATATTAACATGCATTTAAGAAAACAAAGGTTGAACTCGTATTCATTTCATACAACAAAATATACTACTAAGTTTTCTCTCAACATGTTTGGAGAAAATGATACGCTTTTTGAAAACAATCCTCTTATCAATAATTTGCAAGAAAAAACGAGAAACAATACACATTCCTAAAACATTCACTAGTCATTCTCTTTCTTGGAAGAGTCACAAGTCTAATAAATACTACATGACTAAATGCTGAATGTTTTACAGATCAAGAAAAGAACCGCTCTTTGCTCTTGCCACACATGAAATTGCTTGACATATTCTAAGAATCAAGAGAAGGGTTTGTTTTCTTAGCTACACAAAGATTCACAGATTGAAGACAGTAATTTATTTTTTAAATGATCCATGAGTCATACATAAAGATTTCTTCCCAAGAACGCAGAGTAAAGAATTTTTTAGCAATCACTTAAAAAGAAAACACAATTTTTAAAAATAAGCTAAATAGAATTACTGTCAAACTAATAATAAATTAGAACTAATCCTGAAAGGAACAGAATTCTTAAATTGGGAACTGTCAATTACTGAATAGCATTACAGCATATTGTAATATTACTCCCAAAGAAGAACTGAGACTAGTGGAATGCTGAATTTGCATAAGTCCTATATTTTGATAATGGTAATTTAAAATTATTTGATGTTTCTAACTCAAGGCTTCTTTCTGCATTTATTTGTTTACACAAATTTGCCTTAAAAGAGTCTTCCATAAATTTGTCTACTACAAAGAGAAATATCTTTTGTAGGCTCCACAGGGGCCAAAACCAAGAATTTCCACAATTTGTTTATGGTAAAAATATATTTCCTCTTGTTTAAACTTAATCCACTTTTAAAGGAACCCTTATTTCTCCTCCCATGTTTAGTCACTCCCTTTCCACTTTCTCTCCACTGTTAAGCTGTATGATACCGTAGTCTTAGTCATGCATTTCCCCAAGTTCAAAATTAACATACTGCCTGCATATTAATTCCGTTCCTGTATGGACACTGTCCTACACCCTCAGAGCATTTCTTTTGATCTTTGCTGGTCCTACTTTAACTTTCTTAAGATGCAGGAAGAAGGCAGGATGGCATACAGTCTGTATTAAAGAAGTAGTCATTAGCATGGATTCTGCAGGCAGTGTAACCATGTATTGTTTCATCACTAAGAAAGAACTGTAGGAGATACTGACATTGACATGACTGATTCCTTACCTGGACAAGATGGATTAGGGTGGTTAGAATGGCACATCGTAGCATATTGTGCTCCTCACTCTGCTTCCAAAGGAGGGGTAAATACTGGACCAAACATCCTACATGCGGTCGTATCTGAAGTTCAGAACAAAAATTGGTTTCCTAATGTGTAAACAAGTCTATTAATTTATCCCCACCATAGTTTCTGATAAAATATGAGCTGCTATTGTCACAGTAAAAATACCGAGTCTGCTTTAATTTACTCCTCTTTCCTCTTTCTAAAATACCATATTCTTCACTCTGTGACTGAAGTAACTTCTGACTGCAGAGTAGTTTGAAAATAACAAAGTACTTACAGTGATATTTGTGCATGGCAAGCAGGCTTAAGTAGTAAATGGAACACAAAAAATACTTACAATTTGATAACCAGTGATATTTTCATAGTAATATATTCTTCACTGAGACAGGATTCCTAAACAACAGCATTCTCTAAGACCAGAAAGAGTCCAATAAAACAAACCAAAAAAAAAAGCTGAATAACCTCTGAAGTCACCTGTCCTTTGGGCAGGGGTTAGACTTCATAACTTCCAGAAATCTATCCTAACATGCTTTTTTTTTCTATTATGCTCTTCAATACTAAAGGGTTAATCTAAATATTTAATTATAAATTAACCTAAGCAGATTCAAGGGTTCTTTCTCAGCTTCTTTTTAATGCTGCATCTCTAGCGGATCTGAAATGCAGGGAAATCTGGGAAATCTGCTGTCACATTGATTTCTTCTACAACGGACAATTACGAAAGCTTCATTTGGCTCTCAGACGGGATTACTTGTAGAAAGTGGAGATAAGCTCAAAACCATGCATTATTTCTACCCTTAATATAGTACTATTGTGAAAAAAAAACTACACCAAAACCTGAAACAAAATCAATCAACTACTGATTCTTTAATTTTGAGAAACCATATTTGATCTCTTTATATATAAGCTGAAGAATATACTTTAACATTAATGTAATGTGAATTTGAAACTTTTCACGAAGTTAAGAAGAGTGGTATATAGGCAACTGTGACCCATATCAGCACCAATGAGAAACCACAAATTTAATTGCACCGTGCCTAGGAGTGCGAAATATGTTGTTCCCCAAAATGTCTCCTTTAACATGTAAGATTAAATAGAATAGTAGTTCAGATCTATGACTAGACAATTAGAATAAATCACAACTAAAAAAAACAACATTGCAAGAAAGACTGTGAGATAAGCTGTTACAATCCTTTTGTACTCTAAAAGATGAGTCCATATAAAAAATACAAAGTAACTACAGAAAAGTAGTAACTGAGCAGAAAATTTTACCCAGAAGGTAAATAAAAACTGAAAAGAGAAAAGAGGTATGCAAATAATGCAGGCAGGTATGACAACAATAACCAGTTTATTAACTTTTTTTCCCATTTTCTTTCACACCAAGTCCTCCCCTGTGTTCTTATGACCAAGCTAACACTGAAGTATATAATAAAAAATACCTGCACATTGACTCTTTCAATCACGCAAGACAGAACATGAAGAACGTGCATTTTAGTGTCACACTGTGTTACTTCCTGTAGTAGCTGAAAGAGCAGTGTAAACATGGATTCCAGATACTAAAAGAAAAATAAAGAATTGCAGATTAGACCATCTAAAATACAATTAGTCACATGAATTGGTAATTTTCCAATGTAAGCTTACAACTCTAAGACCTCCATAAACTTTGAAAAACACTTTGAAAGTGTGCAAAATGTTTCTTTTTTATTTTGAAAAATGTACACTATGCAATCATAACCTTAAGCAAGGTAAAAAAATTCAGATATGCTCTTATAAACCAGTTCAAACATGATCAGTTTGACTATACACCATTTTCATGTTTTGGTAAATGTAAACATGACTTTACAGGTAAAACAGGCTGTCTCTCCAGAGAGCCTTTGTTAGTGTCAAAGCTTTTGGGCCAGTATATAAATTTAAATATTGAGCTGAAAAAGACATCTTAAAACAATTCCAGTATTTACAGTCTAAATGTACTCTGCATTTTTGCTTTGTTCTCAAGAAAGCTGAAGTCTACATGAAAATCATAATCAAATGAGAAACACCTGCTAAATTTGAGTGATTGAAGTAAATCTTTGCTGTACTTATAATTATTTACTTCATGGCAACAGCAATGACCACTGTAGAGAACACAAATATAGGAGAACAAGAAAGTCTGTGTTTTTAGGGCACTACTTTAACCAAACATTTGTAATTAGTATTTTCACAAAACAGTAGTTTGGAAAGTAGTGTGAAACAGGCACACAGGAAAGCCACACTGGTGTGGAGACATATTTGTTAGATACAGTATATTGTCTTAGCAAGAAAAAACTTACTATCTGTTAACACACAGTATATACAGTACTGAACACACTGCTATCAAGTTGTGATTACTGTAATGTTCTGAATTGTATGTCTTTGTATTGCACATTAGCAACCTTAACAGCAGCAGTATGAGTATAAATTTTGGTCTATGAAGACTGAAAAAATAATACATACATATACATACACACACTCCACACCCTAATTACTAAATAATATGGTTTAAAATGAAATTGGAAAATATTTTTTCCTGCATTTCTCTATGGATTTATCTATTCTTCAGAATATATAAATGCTCTTACTGGTAAGAACTGGTCAGTTCTGAACTCAAAGTCATCTACAGGTGAACAACCATTAAGGAAAAATAATAAAGATCGCAGATGGATACAAAATTCAAATAAGCAAATATTTAATGGATACACAAAAGTTATAATGTGAAGAATTTGGTAATAAGTTTAAAATTTCTTATTTTCCAGTAACTCTGATTTAAGAATTAATCAAACACCTTTGCAAATAAAAGGATATTTAACTTCAGTGTTGTAGCTGTCTCAATACGGACCTGAAAGACAAAAGTCAAAAGCATAATGCATAAGTCCATTAAACATTTTGATTATCAACATAATACCTGACAACATCAAATCAGTTGATGTTTTGGCAGTTAAATAATTCTCTGTGTTCTGTCATCCTCTAAGAAATGCAGTTAGCTGGAAAACTAATTTTCATTTGCTTTTATCTTAGTATATTTCACATTTTATTAAGGCATAGCTAAAGTGGTAGAAATTGGCGAAACTACACAGGCAAAACGTTCATGAAGGACAAGAAAGATATCTTCTTGTTTAATTCTACCTGGCCTGTGATAAAAACTCTAGCAACAGAGGAAGAGTTTAACTTGGAATCATCTCATGGCTTGCTGTAAACCAAGAAACACAAAATCAAATAAACTCAACAAGGTAGATTGTTCTTCCTGGTAGATGTTCAGAGGCTTAAAATGCTTTAAGTAAAAACAGTTGACACAGAAACACATTCTGCTATGCTAAAGCTGTCCAGAATCACACAAATAACTGTTATGACTGCCAATTACTAACCAATAGGTACCTACCAAACTAGCTAAGATTATTTGGGTGGGTTTTTTTGTGTGCTGCTAGCCCTGTTTGTTTAAAAATAATTAAAAAAAAAACCAATAGCAAAACAAGTTTCTCAAATTAATCTCACCTGCTGGTAAATTGAAATTGTAGCTTAAACCAACAGATTTGTACTCAAGCAGGATAGCAAACAATGCCATTTATCATACCCTGCTAGCAGATAACTTCAACGCTTAAATATCCATAGAATCACAGAATCATTATGTATGAAAAAGATCATCTAGTTCAATCATCAAACCTGCACCACTATCACTAAACCATGTCCCTTACTGCCATATCCACACATTACTTGAACACTTCCAGGCATGGTGACTTCACCTGTTCCAGTGCCTAACAACCCTTTCTGTGCAGAAATTCTTCTTGATGTCCAACCTGAACCTCCCCTGCTGCAGCTTGAGGCCATTTTCTTTTGTCCTGACACTACTACCTGTCTCAGAGAAGAGGTCAAGATCCACCTGGCTACAACCTCCTTAGTTGTAAAGAACTACCTGATAAGGTCTCCCCTGAACCTCGTTTTCTGCAGGATTAACAATCCCAGCTCCCTCAGCCACTCCCTCAGCCACTGCACAGACTTACTCTCTAGACTCTTCACCAGCTTCATTACCCTTCTCTGGACTTGCTTCATCACCTCAATGTCTTTTAGTAAGCGGTCCAGAACTGAACACAGGACTTGAGGTGCGGTCTCACCAGTGCCTGGTACAAAGGGACAGTCGTTGCCCTGGTCCCGCTGCCCACAGAAATTTTGATCCAAGCCATTGGCCTTCTTGGCCAGCTGAGCACACTGTTGGCTCACGTTTAGCTGTTGCTGACCACCATTCCCAGGTCCTCTTCCACTGGGCAGCTTTCCAGCCACTCCTCCCCCAGCCCATAGTGCTGCCCCGGGTTACTGTGACCCAGCACTTGGCTTTGTTGAACCTCATACCATTGGCCTTGGCCCATTGATCCAGTCTGTCCAGATCGTCTGCAGAGCCTTCCTACCCTCCAGCAGACCAACACGCCTGCCCAACTTGGTGTCATCTGTAAACTTGCTGAGGGTGCACTTAATCAGTCCTGTATACTGCAAGGACTAGTCTGGTTTATCTACACAAAGTCTCCATTTGTTTATAAATTACTAAAAGACATTTCACAACTTCCTTCTTAAAAAAAGAGGCTGCTGCTCTTCCAATTCATTTTCCCATCAAAGTCATCACTTACTGAATATCTTTAGGGTCTGTTTAATGTTTTTGATGTTACTGTTCAATATCTCCACAATTAAACATCAATAAATCTTCCCAGTGGTTTACCTTTTGAAGGACACAACAGACTTCAACATGATGTTATGAAATTTTCAATCAAGTTTACACAAGGTATGGTATTTATGTTTTACAAAACAAATGTTTAATCCAAAACATTATTTATTTATACTTACCACTAAGTCACGGTCTTGAAGTAAGTTACGAATTGCTTCATACAAAACAGGTCTCAAGTCTGATTTGAATTTTACAGAAATCCACTGCCCAATCAGCCATATTACTCGTCGGCGTATTGGTTTATACCTTTAAAAGTAGGAAGAAAAAAACTGCACTTTTTATCTCATTATACTAGATGTTATAGAATACTCTGATGAAAAAGAAATCCAAGGATCATGAGGAAAATGTAATTGTCCAAAACAATTCAAAGGTTTAGTTTGTCAAGATCTGCTAGTGCAGAAATATTTTTTCATCAAAATTCTTCATAAGGCAGCTTAAGAGACACTAGCTTAGCCTGAAAAAGTTAATTTTCATCCTAAATGACTGAATCTTGAATGTCTCACTAGAAACAGTTTGTTCTGCACATAGCACACCAATTAAAAAAAAAAGAAAAACAAATGTTACATTTATTACTGCCACTATGATCTACTGCTTTCATGACAGCTTCCAGCAATTTCTTTGGCATTCTTTCAGTGCTCACAAATTTTAGGTCAGGTGCAATTTAAAAATGCAAACTTCAGGACTGCATTACAGCAACTGTCAAAGTAGTTTATGTCACCAGACTAAAACTATTCTAAGAACTGACATTACCTGATCTTGCACTACTGCTGCAAAAAGGGCACAAATCAGTGACCTTTAGAGTCAATGGGAAGAACAAATGAGAAAAACAGTGATTGAGAAAAGCATTTTACAGAGCTGCTATTTTTCTCCAGTGATCATGTAACTCAGATATGTTTAACTTGCAGATGTATAAAGTTAGGGAAGATGAACCCTATTCAGAGGATTTTATCTAACAAATTATTGTAATCTTAAACATATTTTTCATTTGATGAACTTCTACCTTGTAAGCCATCAAGAAGCAATTTAAACTGGATGTTATTGAGGCTTCTCTACATTTATTAAATGTGTTTTATTAAACATTCCCATAACCACGAGATCATAAACAAAGATTATCTTCAGAGAACCTGAAAGTTGTGGAAGTAGCATGTACATAGCAGTTCATTAAACTGGAACACAAAACTAATGAGGAATAACAGTTCAGTGGTACTTGATAATTACTGAGTCACACTGAAGCATGAATAACCCATGCTGAAGCATGACTTACACAACACCTTCTATTTGTTCAAGAAGCTGATGATACAATTTTTGCTACTCTTAGAATGGCACTTTTTACACTTAACCTTGTAAAAATCAGAATATTAAAAAAAACCTAAGTAATTTTCTTGAGATTCAAGTTGGATAGTTTTGAAAAGACAGTCACATAAGGTTTTAAATAACGTAAGTACATAACTGTCTGCTGACAGCAAGGATTTTCAGCTCTGGTGTTATCTTGTTGTTCAATCCATACATCCTACTTGCATCTCTATATTCTTTCTCTCTCTCTCCCTAGCAAAGACAGCATGCTTTCATTCTTGGAGTGGGGTGTGTGGGTGTTTGGGTTTTATTTGGTTTGGGGTTTTTGGTTTGGTTTGCTTTTTTGTGGGATCTTTTAGGGTTTGGGTTTTTTTAACTACTGAAGTTTCTAAAAAGCCTTCTGCTCATACGTGCTCAATTTTGAGATTCTACTTTTTCTACATTCACTACTTTTGGGAAAAGCTCACCTCTTAGTATATTAGTTTTTAGAAGAAGAGCACACACATTGACTAAGCATAGGTCCACTATTGAGCCTGGTGGGCCTAAAGCTCTCATGGGAAAAGTGATAATATTCCAAAATTGTTGCAATGGATCTGCAGTATATAAGAAAAACTGAAGTTTTTAATTTTGCTCAAGTGAACAGTTTTGGTAGTTTTTTCCTAACTCACTCTCTTCTTCCCAAAGTCCCCCAGCATTATCTCTGTTCAGGAATGTCTAGGGAGATATCGGGAAGTTTTCTCATTGGCCTGTATCTACTCCCTTCTATTGGTTGTTAACTCTTTCTTGCCATTGGTGGTTCCATAGGACCCCCTGAACTTTTAACTGGTTATTCAGTAATCCCCTTAAAGCCTATATATATCCCTACCCATACCCAATAAATCTCTCTGGCTCTCCTCTGCTGGTCTCTGTGGATGAGTCTTGTCAGGCTCCCTGGGGACAACATGGTGGGGAGCAGGGGGGAGCATTTTCCCATCCAGGTAATGGGCTAAAACCCCAGGTCCTGGTGCCCCCCCTTTCCCAATCTACCATAGCACAAAATAATGCAGCTTCTGTTGCAATAGTCATAGAACAGTATCTTTAAGGTGTCTGGACAGCATCAGATATTCATGTCAAAAGTGTGTTGCTTGATACTAAATTACTAAGTGTCATATTGATACTTTCTCTCTCAGCAGGAAATGTTGTTTTACAAATGAATTATTGCCAAAAAAAATTGTATGCAGGAAACTACATTCATATTATGGAAAAGTCTCTCCTCAATCGGTACAAAACTAAGTATCATGGCAAGTGACAAATTTGGCAGTGCAATGTTTCTAGAAATCTTTAAGAATACTTTTATATTCATCCCATATTTCTTCTATGGATATGGTCATGGTTGGCAGGTTTACTATCAATGGATAATGGAACATTCAATGAAAACAAAATACCACACACTCCATGATCAAAGCTGACAACACACAAATTTGTGTTCCCAAACTTGAACAAGTTTGTGAGCAACCATGCAAACCCCTGAGGGAGAGCAGATCTTTCCTGAAGCCGCTGTTAAAGCAGGATTCCAAACCACTATCTCCCTTATTGTCATGGTGGTCTCCAATGATGAAAGCAGTAGAAGCAGTTCAAGCAAATTAGGCTTCAAACTTCTAGACCGTTTCTACTGCAAGCTTCTGCCTCCACAGGAATTTCATCCTGGGATACAACAACTGCCAATCAAATGGGTGTCTTCTGACTGCAATATAACTGTATCAGCAACAGAACACTTATGCTATATGACTGAATAACCTAAAAATGCCAAAGCCAGCATGTATGACAAATACCATGGCAGTTCTATTTGAAGGTTGATCATTTGATGCTATGCCCCACCATCAGCAATCTTATACAAAAGATCTCTCATTTTTCCTGCTCTTCTGACATTTAGCCTAACCATTAGAGTACTTGACCAACTGGAGATAGCAAGGCAAGCTTGAAATCTTAGTAAAAAAAAATAGTCTTATGAGAAAAAGAAAACAAACTTTAGGAGACAGAAGGTAAACAACTGTGGCAATTATTCTGTGACTCTGCCATAAGGCTATATATCCAAAAGTAAGTAAGTAATTTTCTTTAAAGTATATTGCACTGAAAAGCATTGTAATATTTGTAAATTTAACAAGGTCTTCCATGCTACATGAAACTTAACTCTGTCTGTAAATAAAGCTTTTATAACTGGCATTTGGAAATAAAAAAGCTGACTAGCAACCCACTATAGAAAATCATTTACAATTTATAGTAGCTCCTAAGGGTATAAGGAAACAAATTTGGTCATGTTTCAGACAACAATTATGTTTGGCAAGATAAATTGCGAATGTAGAAGAAAACATAGTAATAACAGCTTTCAAAGGACACTAGGGTCAGTGTCAGTGACTGTTAAGAAAAACAGGACATACAAGGGTGATTTGAACTCATCTGATAAGAATTAGCATGAACAGTAATGTTCACTGTCCTTTCCCCTGGGGAAAGAGTGACGGTTTGAGGAACAGGAGGAACTCTGCCTTCTAGACAGTTTTAAAGAGGGCCAGATCAGTCTGTACTGAGATGACAAAACAAATCTTTCAAAATACCCTATGACATCCACCAAACTAAAAAAGCAGCACTCATGTGAAGGCCATCCAAGTGAAGGGGACCTTGGTTAGAAAGAAAAACCCCAGCAGACGTACTGTATAAAAATATTCCTGTAGAAACAGCCTGTAATTATTCATACTTCACAATATAACTTAAATCCTTACTTCCCCTCTTTACTGTGGGCAAAATTAACTGAAGTGAGTTACAGAAGGCTTGTATTTAAAATAACACAAGGGAAAAAAATCACTATTTTGGCTAAACTACAGTTTTAGAGAGATTATTTCCACAGATTTCAGTTGGACTTTGTTGCCTGAAGAACTCTGGGGTCTCTGGAGGACTAAATATCTTTCTTTAAATGAGTAAGTGGTTGTCCTGAGAATGTTTAGTCAAGTCACATATATGCAAGAAGACAGACTTAATGTACTTTTCCAGAACCTAGAAGTATCCATCATATAGTAATTTAAACACGAAGTGTTTTTAGAACACCACCACTTCAGTGACTGTAGCAGTTATCTGTACGTATTTTCATACCTCTGCTTACTTGGATTTGTTTAAAGGTTGAATATTTTTCAAATCTGCAATTATTATATATTATCAGATTTGGATCAAAAGTTTGTATTTAAATGATGAAGGCATAGCAAACCAAGATGTTTACCTGTCATGAGAAACCTGTAGTTCTGCTAATAGTTGATTTTTAAACCACTGATCAAAATCCACACTATCAAATAGTTCATAAGCAGCCAGTCCAACCGCATTATACACTGGGGAAAAACAAAAGTTATGCTTATTGTTTGTTTAAATGTTTATTTTTTAATACTAAATAATCAGATTTGAGAGTCAAACCACATTTTTGATAACCTGAGCATAATAAAGAAAACAAAATTAAAGCATATTTTTCTTTAGAAAGCTTTATCAGACCACGTGAAGGGAACTCTGGAGGAAATTTTAGTACAAGAAAGGCATTACAGAAGAAAGCTCAGTGTCTTGAAAATAGCTAGAAGCTGAAAGAACAACAAGGATCCTATTCTAACATCAAGGACGTTAGGTTCCATCAGAAACAATTCTGTTCTTTTGCCATAAAATCTTCTTACTTGGAAAACAGAGTATCTCCATGGAGACACTAAAGGTCATTTAGTTGCAGAGCAGAAAAGACAGGACAGTAAAGAGATTCTCTAAGGGTTTGTTCCACAAAAAAGCCAAAAAGCACCAAATTTTTGCATCAGCATTTTGAAAAGTGCAGACTGACATCAACTGAAAGGAGAATTAGGATTTATGTCCCACTTTTCAACTTTTTTATTAAAAATCTTGCAAATTCTTCATGCTATTTTTAAGAACTCACACACATACACAGAAGTGGCTCTGTTATTTCAAAGGTTAAGAAAAATTTACCAGCATCTTTGATCAGTATAGCATTGGTATCTTCTATGTTCGTAGATCCTACAAGCCAAAGTTAAAATAAAGAAAAAAGTCACTAAAACAAGGAAGGCAAGTAACTTTGCACTTACATGCCCTACATAAGTAAGCCATGAATTAAGACTGTTTTGCTGCTTTTGTTTCATTTACAATTTCAGTCATTTCAGTTTTGATGCTTTCTTTAGTTAATATATTAGAATCAATTCTCTGCTTTCACACCCTATTTTTGACTTACTACTTTGGAGATTAACCTTTCTAATAGCAGTCAGAAGCATGCATTTAAAACAAACAGACTCAAAATGTGCAAATTGCAGATGACTATCAACCACATAGTAATATTTCCAACAGGGTCCTAGATGTAGTTCCATATACTTTTTATATATATACATGTGTGTGTGTGTGTGTGTGTGTGTGTGTATGTAAACTTACCTCGTGTAAGTGAAAATCTCCCCAAATTTTAAGAATTAATGAGTATTTAATATCAACTAGTACTTCAAAAGCAAATGTCAAGTTGAAAACATGCAGAAGTGGCTAATATGGGCCTTGGGAGAGAAAAACAGTACAGGTGTACCTTTTAGCATGGTAGTATTAATACTATTAATATGCCTGTAATCTTTGGAAAACATATTAACTACCAAACCTGTTGTAAGGAACTTTTTACTATTCCCAGTATCACAGCACAGCAAGACATCTCAGCACCTATGTGTACAAAGTATTTTATGAAGAGATTTTGTGAAGTCAGAAACCATCCTCAGAATATGAGTATTTATTGAAATAGAATGTAATGATCTACCCTGGTCAACTCAAATACAAAATATTGTACGTCAGCTAAGATACAACCTGGGGAAATAACCCAGGTTGAAATTATGGGGGGAGGGGAGGGAAGCTATTCCCACTTACTATCTTTCCTGGCCATTATAAAACTTAATTTGGGGGCAAAGAATCATACAGTAAAACAGAAAGAAAATGTGAAACATTCCTCAGCTATGAATACTTAACAACTTTTTTAAAGCAGATTCTTCAGATTTAGGAAGTCCCCTAGACTCTCCAAAATAACACCATAACAAACTTTTTCTTTAAAAGTTTCTTTTTCGCCCAGGATTTTGGCAGAGACAGCATAAACAGCCTTGAAACATTTGAACAGGAAATTCCTGACAAAAACCAACCTACAGAAGTCATTAAGTTTGTGGACTACTCTCAAGAAAACCTGTAACCTCATGAAACCAGAAACACCTCAACCTTTGTCAGTCATTTAAAACAGGTATCATGAAACGTAAAAAGTCCTTAGGATTTCCTCCTCCTAGACACAATTGCATTTTCCTTATGGTAGGTTTAGAAATAATTTTAAAATATTAACATGTCCTTTCAAAAATACAGAGTGAATGCACTATATAAAACTAAATATTACAAGTTAAAATTGTTTAACTGTTCAGGAAAGCAAATGTAAAGAATTCTACATTTTCCACCTCCTTTATTTTTTAAAGAACTTACCTTGTAGACTGTGAACCATTTCTAAAAGCACTGGGGTAAGAATCTCATTATATTCATGGAAAATATCAATAAAAAGAACTTCTGTGCATGGCTGAAAAATTAGAACACATGGTTTAGAATCTATTAAAGGCAACTCAAATACATTTTATGCTAAAATTTCAAGTGCTGAATATCTCGCACTAAAGGTCATAATTTAAAACACAATAAACTGTAGCAAAATTAGCACTATATGAAATACCATTCTTCCTACTATACATTATGTTTAACTCTAGGAAGAGTTTGATGACTGCATCTGTATCAGCCAATTCTGTAGCAGAAGAACAATGAATCAGTGAAGTGAAACAGCCAGTGTTGAATAGCCAGCGATCATACTGTAGACTTCACAGGCTGGTTTTGGATTAACTCTAGCTGAGTGGTTCAGACTAAATATCCATTTACAGCTGGAACACATTAGGTGCACAAGGTTGGGTTTTTCAGTTTTAAAATTAAAGTAATCCAGCAAATAAACTTAGAGATCACTCTGCAAAGCACATCACAGCAGTGACAATTGGGAGATTCATTATAACAACATACTTCTGATCTGAACTAAATTAACTAATAACTAATATAATTAAATATGCTTAAAGATATCTACATATTTAAATCTATATTATCTGAAACCTTCTCCATTCAACATGTATATTAATAAAGTCGTAAGTGATAACATCAGTTAAAGAAGAGACAACTTCTACTGGCTTTACCACCATCAGATACTACATAAAACAAATGCTGAAGCAAACTCCTTTTCCCTCCCTCCTAAAATATCAAGTGCATAGTTTCCAGTGCATTTAAGCACGTTGGAACAGCGATAAAGTAGCAAAGTTAATTTTTACTAATTCTAAAGAAATTTCCTTAAGGATTTTTTTTTTTTTAAAGCATCATCTTTCTACCAGGTATCACCTCCCTTGGTTACAAGACTATCAAGAAATGCATCCAGAAATGTTTAACAGTTTTCTTTCAAACTGAAACACTTACTCTGAGACTGTACTTCCAAGAATCTCCTCCTGTCTCTTCTACAGCTATTATTTCACAAAGAAAGAAGAAAGTATTATTTCAACTATAGTTCAAATAAAGTTTGGTATCTGGATATGAGGGTATCATAGATTACTGATAAATCTCTTGTTATGAAAAGAATCTCTAGAGGGAATGTTTGCCCACATAAGAAGACTGTAGGAATAAAATGCTCAATATTTGCAGTAGACAATTTGTAGAGACAATGCTGATATGAAACGTTTATACCAATATCTAATAAAACTGCAACCAACAATACAACATGTTTCTTACTGAAGCTTTCTGGATCTTCTTCCCACATAGTCAATTCTTCCTTTGTCAGCAAGAAATAGTGAGTGACTAATCTCCTACATATTTCCATTAGTGTTGGGTATGTGAAAAATGCTGTCTTTATCTTATGTGCTTCAAGAGTTTCAGGACTGCTGTCTGAAATAAAAGACAGAAAACTCCAAATTACAGTTAAGTTGGTTAATGATCAAACATTAGTCTAGTAAAACTAGAAAGAAATCAGTAAATAAAACATTCTTCTCCTCTGAGAAAAACAAGTATTTTCATGACAGACTTCAACAGACTTTCATGTGGCACTTCTTTAAAATCAAGTTAAACCCTCAAATTACTTTTAAGAGTTCTCTGACAGCACAGTTAGACTGAAGGGCTGTCAGGACTTCACACAGTATTTAAATGCTTTTCAGCTACTAGGCAGATGAGAAGAAAAGCTGTTTACCTCCTGCCTTGGGCACTTTACTTTTGTTTTAGCATTACTGAATTTAAAAGCACACAGAACTCAAGGAAATTCCATTTATACCTATTCAGAGAGTTTATCCAAATACAATCTTAGAAATCATCCGAGATTTTTAGGAGTTAGTACTGGTTAAAGAAACCAGCAATAAAGACAAATGCTGTATGCTGTACAACCAACACAAACACTATATGTCAGTCAAATTAAGAAAAATAAATTTTCTGTTTTACACTTTTTTGTAATCACATCATTCTCAAAAAGTCAAACTTTCATCAAAATGTGCTATATTCCTCTTGTTTCAAGTGACTACATTTTGAAACTCAGAGCTTACTATGTACTTTTGCAAGTAGAAATTTGTCAATAGAATTTGTCAATAGTAGAAATAATCAACAGACTTAGGGTATTGCAAAATTATGGAGTAACTCTGAAATACATCAATATTTTGATGAATTTTAAACACTGGATTCATGTACTCTTTTCTGACAAATTCCAGTACACTTATGGAAGTTCGGCTTTTTTCAAATTTAAAAAGAGAATGCTAATTTTTATCAAGTCATTGCGACATGTCAAGCTCATGTGGAAAGTTGTGGTGGTTTTTTTATCTGTACATACAGCAGTTTATGAATTTTCAAAATGAAATACAGTCCTACAAAACAGAACATATAAACTGTTTTATATTCAACTGTATCTCAAATCCACTGTGTTTCTGTATTTCAGAGTGCTGGTATTAGTTAAGTACAGCAAATACATAATTTTATCAAACATCTCCCAAGGGAAAGATGCAACTAACTCGTTGATGAAAATAAACCCAATTCTACACCACAATACCTCTTAAAATTAGTTCAATGAAAACTCAAACAATCAAAAAAGAGATTCATGATACTTTTGTATTTAAATTGCCTTTAGCAAATCACCATCTATTTAAATTAATACTTTAATAATTAAAATAATAATTATTAATATGGAGAGTGGAACTTTACTAATTATTAAGAAATTCCTAAAGGAGTTATACTGTTGGAAACAGCTAGCAAAATGTTTCTCAAGACACAAAAAGTGGTTTTAGTGAATAGCAGCAGTACCTTCAATATTTTTGGATGGCTTATATGCATAATTTTTTACAATCATCTTAATGAGATTCATGCATTGTACAATAAACTGCTCAAATACAATTCCTTCACCAGCTTCTGTGAAAACATAGCTCACGGCGAACTCCAATGATCTCTGAATCAAAGCAGTGAATGAAAAAGGATGTTGATCCAGGAAGTCCAAAAGCTAAAAAAAGAAGTAGAAAAGCAAGAAAGAAATCAAAACCCTTTTTGTGCAAGTCTTATTAAATGCTTTAGTAAACTAGTTATCAAAAACAAGTGACAACTTATATAAAATTATAGAAAACACAGACAGGAAATTAGAAGGAGATCAGTATCAATGGTTAATGAAGCATTATTTAACACCAACATTCTTGATTTTGATTCAAATCACTTCTTTTTTTAAGTTCGAGGAACAAATCCATTTTCAACTAGATGGGATTACTAGAAGTAAATAAAATACCTTAGCCACACCTGAAATGGTAAACATTTCAGCAGATAATTCACCCTTATTAGAATTGTTGCAAGTAAAAGAGGCATAAGAAATAAAACTTTTTTTTTTCTTCCTCCTCCACTGCAGTATAAGCTTCCTTAAGTTAGCTTTTACAACTATCTACTTAAAATGCACTGGTGGATTGCTTTAATCTCCTCTGCCACTGCAAAAATTCTTGCATCCAAATGCCTACGTGGTAGGATATCTATTAACCCAATGTATTTTCTCTTCAGGTCTGTGAAAAAAGATGCATTTTTGCAATGTAAGTACTATGACAAAGATCAAAAATATTGGGTCATAGCATCTTCAGTTCAGTTTTGGTGAAGTTGATAGGTGCCTTCCCCTTCTAATAATTAGGCTGAATATTTAAAATACATCCATGCCCCCTAGATAGAATCTGGAAACAATGTGAACTCTGTAGGTTTTTAACTTCAAAACAAAAAACAGAGTAAGTGACAATGCTAAAATTACCTTCCAATAATACAAGCATTTAATGCACACAAAGTTAGCTGACAACTCCAAATGTATTACACAATACAAAAGTTTCAGAGGGTAAGAGTTTTTTGTTAAGTTTCTTTTGATAAAATTAACAGGGCCTTAGAAGTAACAATCTAACTACTTACAAAACACAGGAAGAAAAGTTTGTCTTCTTTATTCCTTTGTAACTTAACCACTGCTTTAGCAAAATTTCCGGAACTCTTCTTTGAGCAAAATCCTGGCTAAATAATTTACTTACAGAATGCACTCAATTTTATATGAGCTAAAGAAATGTATTCTTCATGGCTGCAATCTACATCAGCATGAATAAACAGACACCTGTTTCTTCTAAAACACATTTCATAACAAAGAAGTTTTAAATTGCACTACCTTCCATTTCTTTAAAAGATCTGAAATGTATTCACCTCAAGGCACATACATATCTCAGTGGAGACTGCTCCTCCAGACCTAAAAATATTCAGTAACTGAAAGGAGAATTTACTTACCACTTTAGTGAACAGAATTATAATCTTTTCTAGACGATCTCTGCATATGCTTTCTGCTCTTACACTTCTACCTGGTAAATCAGACATTTAACAACTATCATTTTTCAGACTTTCCTTTTCTTTCTGGATAGCTAAGTTTTAGAAAATTATCACTGGAAAAGAACTTATTTTTACTGTAGTTCAGGTATTATGCCAGTCAGAAAAAAGTTCTTTGGCAGAATAAATTCAAAGTCAAATGCAAGGTAATGAGCACCAGGATACAGTGAATTTCAGTGTTCCATCAGGCTACAACAATCGGGAC
Source organism: Empidonax traillii (assembly GCF_003031625.1). NCBI lineage: Eukaryota > Metazoa > Chordata > Aves > Passeriformes > Tyrannidae > Empidonax > Empidonax traillii. The sequence continues at coordinate 466,914 of NW_020955313.1, forward strand.
ATTATTATAGAAAATTTAATGATAGCAATGACTGCAGTGAATCAAATGCTAGTACAGGAAAAAAGCAAGTACAGCACAAAAATATGAAAATGTCCTTTTAATAAAACTATTCCACATCCTTTCTGCATAATATTATGCATTTCTGTAGAAACTCCACCTTAAAGAATAGTTTATTATGGACACTGGAAAACATTCCAAATTGAAAGAAAAAAAAAGAACAAAACAAAAAAAAAACCAGATAAATATTTTAGGAAAAGAAAGAAAAAAACCAAAAATTGCCATAATGAAGGCATAAAGGCAAAACCCATGGCATAATAAATGTAAACACTAATCCTGTAAGGTAGCTGTACCTGCTTTTGCAGAACAATTGATTGCTTAGAAAAGTTCAGCTCAGTTCTTGCCTTAGGACACTCAGACCCCAGGGTCCTCATATTCTAGGGGACTACAATAGCCACAAAACTTTAGGATGGGATGGCCTTCAATTCAGTCCACTCAAACCAGGCATTTATCTTGTAAAAAATGAAGGAAGGGCCAGAAAGAACCTGATTACAGTATAGTAAAAGGGGCAAACAGTGGCTGTTTCCACCTCTTCTAGAAATGAGGCTCAAAGCCTAGATCAGCCCCTCTTACCTAACTACAGGCTCCTAAGCCAAGGAATGTCATCAAAATATCAAAAATGTTAAAATTATATATAACTTCTATTAAAAAAAAACTCTATTTAGTTTAGACATCTGTTCTTGGAAAAAGTGTTGTTGAATCCTAAAATAATGGTTTGGCAAGCTTCAAAGGATTGAACAGTTTACATCAGATTTATTACAAGTGTACACACAAGGAAGGTAGAGTGAATTCAGATGGAACACTGTCAAACATCTCCTTTTTGCTTGCTTCAGGTAACTTCCCCGTAAAAGCACTGACACCTGCCAATTATGATTCTGATTCTGTCGACTGTATTAACCTGTGGATGCCTGTCTCAGACTACTACTTTTCCAGTTACAAAGAACAAAGATTTGAATATGCTTTTTATTTCCCATTTGACACATACCAAAATACATAACAAACTACTGGAAAAAGAAAAAACATAGAACTCTCCCAAAGAAGAAAACTCAAGATGCTCTGGGTTTTAGTAGCAGCTCCATATTTTAATATGGATACCTTGTCAATCCATGACTTACGATTTTTCTCCCATTAACATTGTAACACCAAATATAATTTTGGTGGGATTTTAGTCTGTTTATTAAAAAGACACTTTTCCTGAATTCTTCTCTGACAGTTTCAGTAGGATTTAAAGTAATAGCTTTGCACTTATAAAAACATATCTTGCACCTAAATTATTATTGATAATGCTCTAAACTGTATTGTTTTCATCCAGCTTCCAATGTTTAACAACAAATACAACAAAAATTATCCATATACTTACTACACTCCAGAAACTGTTTCAGCCGTTCAAATACAGCATGTAGAAAACCCTGAAAAACAAAAGTATACATGTATAAAAGTATACATTTTAAGGATGAAGCTTGGTTTGTGCTGTATTATAAAAATAAAGTTGTGTCAAACTGAAGTAAATTCACATGTATCAGCTCAGACTCAACCCCATCACTTTTAATTTATTATTTTGGACAATTAATAACTAGCTAGGAAGCAGACTGCATAGATGATCCAAAGTGACCTTATTAGTACCACACAAACAGCGCAGCATCTCTAGTAGAAAAAGGGATAGGTTATTATAGACATATGCTTTAAAATACGCTTATCCAGTTCTATCCTGATCTCAACCTCCCAGTTTAGGACATAGGTCATAGGACTCAATCCTTCCAGCAGAACAGGGTTAAGGAAGGTGCCTGGATTTCTCTCCCTGACCCTCCCCTCTCCAAGGGCTGCACACCACATGCTTTTATCTCAATTAAACAAATTCCATCAATAGAATATGACAGAACAAATATGGCATCACATTCACCACTGAATGAAAACACGCTTTTACATGAGGTGGGAGGGAGAGACATCTCTCAGTGAGAAACAGCGGTGTCACCATCACATGATGTGTAAATGGATAGGGGTACCTTTTTTCTTTTAAACATTATGCCATTAGTGTCACAGTGTTGAGGATCTACCTATGATCTGACAGCTCTTGACTAAGGACAACTTTGAGAACACACTGGTTGACCTTCCTTTACATAAAAACATGTGTGCCTTTCAGCAATTTTCAAACATAGCTCTAACATCTGAAATCATCACAAAGGATTTTTAATTTAGAACTAGAAATATATACATGTCACTTACCATCACCTCTGCATTCCAATGAGGTTCTACAAAGCCATGAACCGTTAGTTTCCGAAGGACTAGGGAAAAAAAAAATTCCTTTTGTAGCTATTTATCAGCTCCATATCTAACATTAACCTTGTTGAAATTACTTTAAAATTCAGTACATTGTGTAAAGCAATGAAAGAGAACTCCAAGAATTACTGAATCAAGAAGAATTCTGTAAAAACTGCAAGTATTCAACCTCCAAATGATTCTACAGTAGGAAAAGGGCCAAATACAGACAAGCAAGGCCCATAAGCCATCCTATGAATTTTCTCAGTTCTGTATTGCCAGTAATACAGAAAAGTTGCATACTGCACTTTCTGAAACAATTCAAGACAGGTTTTATCTACATTACAAGCAAGGCACATGGACAATTCTTCAAAGCAGCAAAGTACAGTCAGGACATGTATTTACTCCACAAATAAGCATTTGAGCATCAACCTAAAGATAAACTCTTCAGGTTAGCTCTTCACTGGACACAAGGTGAACTTAATGGAATTAAACTCGTAGCTCAGCTTCACCAACTAAGTGGCTAAAGACATGCAAGCCCAAACTACAACACATGTAAAAAAGCATCCTGTTATGCCCTCCACTTTCTCACCTCCTAGACTTTGACTTCTTACAAGCAGCACATTGGAATGGTGCATATTGAGAAGTGGTGCATGCAAGACTACTGTCTCCTCCCTTCACATGAGAAATCCTCCTTGTCTTGCTAAAGCTACAGGTAAAATGAACCAAGACTACTGGTTTTCCCAATGGGCTCAGCTTTGTTAGAGAATGTGAACTACTGACCAAAGAAGTCCTAGTCATTCACTGTGAAGAAAGTTATTTGACTCTTTATATTTAATTTCATTCTATATTATTACCTTTCAATGACAACAAGGTCCTTTCTAGTGAATTTGCAGCTGCAGCTTCATTCCCCGCACAAATCTGCTGTAGGAATGTATCTGTATGATGATTCCACAAGGAACATGCAAAGCTATAAATACTTGATGTAAGCTGCAAAAGGAAGAAAGATCAAGAATATATTTCCTGAACTTTGTCATAGCAAAATAAATCCTTAAATTTTAAAGGCCAATGTATACTGTTAAATTATTTAATCCATCTTCTTGTATATCACAGGCCACAACGTTTAATTTGCTTCTTTGTTTAATGCTGTACTGATCCAAAAATGTTTTTCAGAAAAATATCTCAATTTCAAGATGTTTTGAAAGATGCAGTGGTTTCCCTGAGTACTTGGGTCTACGATTCTAACCTTAAAGATAACTATTTAAGGCTCCTTTTTTACGTGGTTTTTATTAAATACAGCTGCTGGTGTATAATGTGGTACGAAGCTTTAAAAAATGATCAGTATTCCTCATAACCTCTTTCCCAAAAGGCTTAAACTGTCTGTCTTACAGCATAGTTAATATCTGAATCAGCTTACCCTGGGACACAGCAGTTACACATCTGTTACACATCTTCAACAAAACTAACTTTATTTTCTTGATAGGTGCAAAATCTATCCTTTTCCCTCAAAATTTTTAAAATACAGAATGACATATAGTTTCTAATAAGGTAGAACTGAACAAATCTCAAATTTAATTTATGTTAGAGTTTCCAGACAGTACCTGCCTGATAAAGATATCTGAATTATAAAGAGAAGATAAAGAATTTCTCACTCAGTTATGGCAGCACTTGACAGCTTCATATTACGAAAGTCCGCACTCAGTCTGCTACACCTCATTAATGGAATCAATAGCACATGACCTGTTTATTTGATTCCTTCAGCTGAGTAAAGGTTAGTAAAGGTCCTGTTTATAGGAATCAGTTCTCAATGCCTTGGACTCTAGGCAATTAAAATTTCACTTTCATGATTACATGATTACACAGACAGGACTTTTTTCTACAGAGATAAACAGGTAAACCTTCATAAACAGTCTTCATTTTTTGTGCTTTAGAAACTCTTTAAAATGGAGGAATAAAATAAAATTTTAAAAATGGAAATGTAACGTTTGGAAAAGATGTTTAACTCACTAAATTCGGTTAACTCTACTGCACTGTTATCTAACACCAAATGGGTCTGGAGATGCACAGTCTACAACCAAAGTTAAATCTGTGTTCTAATCACTGGATTCTTACAATAGAGAACATAAGCTGCATGAGCAAGATTTGGTATTTGCATTCCCATCTTGCCTTTTAATTAACCCAGAGAGTTCATCTGGAAACCCTCCCAAACATATTCTCACTGATGATAAAACCAAAAATAGAGTAGTATGGAAGTCTACAACCCAGTATTTTTTACAGAACATAATGAATTATAAATCCAGAACACATTTCCAAAAAACACCATAAATTCACATAAAATAAGATCTGCTGTACGGCATGGTAAGGTTGATATGCAGATACTGTTCTGTAGATGAAACTCTGCCTCTTACACAAATAAGAACACTCCAGCTGCACGCAAAATTAAAAAACATCCAAAAAATATTTCACCTAGAAACTGACTTTCAGTTATTTCATAATACACATACACCCACCACCATAACAGCATTTCTGTTTCAAGGGCAGACATTGAAGTCCACAGACATGCCATTAATGCCTTGCCAGCTAAGCCCAGGAAGAGGCAAGGATTATTTACATCATAGAAAAGTTTTCTATCTGCAGCAAGCCGTTTGGATGACAGGGTCTTCGTAACATGATAAAAGGTAAGTAGCGCTCTGTGCTGTTGAAGATCATCCTGCACCTTCACTGATTCTACAAGAGTGGGTATAAGTTCCGGCCATTGCCTTGGGCAGTCCACCCTTGCAACTTTGGCAATCAGTACAGAGATCTGAGTAGCTATCTGCAAAAAAGCAAAACAAAAAGCAGATAACACAAAGTCAAAGGGCATTTAGGAAATATACTATGCAGAAATTAACAGCCAAATAAAACCTGAATCAAAAAAGTAGTATGGATTTTTGTGTGCTTTTCCTCAAGCTATTTTTAAGTTTGCTGAATGCAAATAAATGTGGAGTAAAAGCATTTTATTTACATAAAATGCTAAACTTGATACCTCTTTTTAATTCTACATAAAGACAAGTAAATATATTTGTTCTAGAAGTCACATAAAATAGCTGTGCCCGCCTCTCCTGCTTCCTCATCTGTTTAATCCAGAGCCTCACCACCTCACAAAGCTCTCTACAATATTCATTCCCACCGACCTGCTTACAGAGATTTGCTTCAGGAAAAAGACAACATTCGCAAAGAAGAGCTGAGAGTCTTACTGATTATCGGAACAAATTATGTCAATTGGCAGTGGGGAGGAAATAAAACTCCTGTCCATATGCCATACAAGAAGCAAACTCTCCAGAGAGGCCAAGAGTAACTTTAGTAACTTTTCCTTCAGGATTGGCTTTTTAAGTCAAAAAAAAAAAAAAAAAAAAAAAAAAATCTGCTGTCATACACATTAAGGACTAGTTTGCTCCTCTGTTCCCTCCATATCATAAATATCTTCAGAGGGCACAGAAATTAAGCTCTCAACATATGATATGTTCTCTTTTTCTTTTCCACCTCTCCTGGAAGTCAACTTGTATCACTGCATCTCAATACTATGACTATTTCTCAAAGTTTTTGAGTTGTTCTTCTTTCTATACATGCAAGAGTCATAATTTCCTTCAATGATGCAAAAAGCACAAGCAGAGAGCAACTGTGTTATGAACTATCTGTAACTGGAAAAGAGTACTCATCAGGAACACAGAATATCAAAACTCAGACACATCAAGCATGCTGGGGACTAAATGAAAGGTTCCTCTGAAAGGAAACTTCAGCATACCTACAGACTGGGGAACTAGAAGAAAGAAGGGGAGATGGTCTCTGTAATATTGAACACATTGTTTGGGTAATTATTTAGGCTGCTGGCATAAAACAAAATCCTCCACACCTTAAAAAATTACATCCAAAAAAACCCCATAAAAACACACACAAATAAAACAAGGAAGCCACTAGTCTTTAAAATGTCGTTTAAAAAGGCTCTAATCTCAGCTGCAGCTATAGTCTCGGAACTGCAGAACTGCTCAGCAGCACTGGAATTTATAACTACAAAATAAGCCTTCCTACTGTCTTAGCAGGTAAACTCACTAAAGACTAATAAAGGTAGGGAAAAAGTAATCAAAAGTTTGAATTGTTTTATGAATAATGTAGTTAATACTATTTTTTGTACCTAATTTACCTATTCACATATGTAAAAAACATGTCAACTCTTCAAAATTAAACATTAATTAAGTACATAGTAGAAGCATAAACACATACTTGATGGTGTAACTTGACATGTTTCATAGTTATTTTTGGTTGAAATAAAGAAACATATAATATTTGGTCATATTTTTACACCGAAACTATACCTAGACCACAAATTTTAAAATGTTTGCTATATACCTTCTTTTTTAAAAAAATCACATTTGCTATTAAATCTTTTAATTCTAGTCAAAATTATCATTGCACAAGGGTCTTCTATAAAGACTAAATTACCATAATTTTGATAAATTGCTCTAATCCTGGAAACTACATTAATCCCATCAAGGAATCCTGAAAAGTTAAAACTGAACCATCTGCAGAGCAGAAGTTTATGTTCTTTTTAACCTTTACCTTACGCCAATCATTTCTGTATTTTCTTGAAAAAGTTCTTTAAGATCTAGTTCAAACCACTAGCAAATACTTCCTCGCAGAATCTCATACTTACACAATACAGTTAGCAGAAGGAAGATCAATTCATTTAGTATAGGCATATTCTGAGTCCCTAACATTAGTTCTATACTCAATAGAATAAGAATTTACTATTATAATCAAAATAGAAACTTACAGTTAGTCACTTTATGCAAGACAAGACACTACCATACTGAAACTTTATTATGCTTATTTAAATGCATTAATGTTGTAACTAGACATGTAATAGCAAATCTGCTTAGGTCAGTTTATCCAGCAACAACCTCAACAGTTCATTCCTGCTACCATCACACTTTCTGGTACAGCCATACTGGGAGTCAGGTCAGAGAACAGATACAGCTGGAAAAAAACAAAAATCATTCAAGGAAAGGTTATTTTTGAGCTCCATCCATTTCTGGAACCATTTCATCAAAACGGTTGCATAAACCTTGCTGTTTAGGCAAGCGACAACATAAAGTAACACTGCAACAACAACAACAACAAAAAATTCCCACATGCAACAAAAGTAATTCTATAATTTTATGAATTATGACATATGGAAAAAGGTATCACTTCAACATAAAGATCTGTTTAAAAGACAATATGAAAACTGCCACTTTATTACTATAATTAAATACTTTATAAAGGAAGAAGCCAAGTCATATGCCAATAAAACCATTTGCTGGGCGAGTAGTAAACATTCACCACTAACCTGATTCACTGGCTCATTAAAGTTGGTGATAAGTCCAGCACGTAATGTAGTTTTTTCTTCTTCAGAGAGAGCGCTGTCAGGATATATTTATTAGAATATTAATTTTTGATTAAAAATTACTATTAATTCATTTGTAACTATCAAAAAATAGTATCAAAACTATCAAAAGAACATTCACTGTTTTTCCACTATCTCAAGTATCTTTAAAAGAGAGGGAACAGTGAAACAAAAACTTATGATACCTTTTAAACTCAGGTTTTGAGACCTAAGGTAACCTTTTCAAAGACAAATGGCAAAAGAGAAAGCTGACAGAGTAAGATACATAGATATATAATGAAAAAACAAAACTGTACAAATTACAGACTGATTGCTCTTTGACAATTATTATATAGTTATTACTGCCAGAATTGCTAATTTGAGCATGAATTTGTCCATGAATACTAATGGACCATGACCAAGAAATGCCCAGAACAAGGCAATCATCTTATCAGATGAGAACTCTTTCTGCAAAAGCAATAGTTCTTTTCTATTACAAACAAGTTTTATATTTATACTTAAAAGTATGGATCTTTTGAAAATTATAGCTTAGGGTGAAAAGTATGGCAATACATTCTTCAAAAAATGTGGGGGAAAAGGGTAAAAAAGACAAACGCTAAGCCATAAAGGGTAATTTGCATTCAAGTGCAACTTTGTGGCATCTTAATACTTCATTTCAAGTGACCTCTATCAGTTTAAGATTACAAGTTACAGTATCCCATCATTCCTCTACTACTTCAGACTTCATATTACACAACTTTCTTATAATTTCTACATAGAAAACACAACACAGTGGTTTTGAAAATGCTTTACTGGTATTTATAGATTATACTAGCAGGAAAAAAAAGGAAGTAGAAAATCCCAACATGTTTTAATTCAGTGATAGCACCTACAGTGCTGTTTCTTCTTTATAAAAAGCCTTTAGGCTATCATCCAAGGTTGTTTAGATGAAACAGTTCCACCTAATATTGCAATGATTCAGAAGCATTAATGCAAACATCGCATCTCAGTGAAGACTAGTGACTGGAAATTAAGAAGATTAAACATATCAACACAACCACTTCCTGTTTTCTGACCTCAGGCACAAATACAAATCTACTATTTTTATATATTGAGATTTAAAATGATGCCTAAAGCTCCCTGAAGCATAGCTTTTACACTAATCTAGACAAATACTAGATAATACTCTCAAAATAATAATAAAAAAAAAAAAAAACAGAAGCAGGATTTACCATAGGATAAAAATGTTTGCAAAAATATTAGTTTTTATTTCCCACCCCAGGCCCTGCACATAACACAAGTACTCTCCACTTTCTAGATTAGAGACTTGCCATTCAAAGTACAGTAGACAAGGGGGGCAAGTAATTGTTTCATTACTGACTCAGAACTGTACACTAAGTCTTACTGTCCAGGTAATTTACAGCATTCAGGAACAATATTTAAATTTACTTTTTTTTAATCAAGACTTAGGCTTTTAAGATTTTTCTGAATAAAATTAAATTATGCCTAAAAAAATTTTAGGTAAACTTTGCAAAGATTTTTGCAACAATAAGTTTTTCTACAGGTAATTCTTTAATTCATTAATCTAAAGCCATTACATTTCATGAAATTAAATTTTTGTGGTCCTCTTTTATAATATGAAACTGTAGTATATAATTTCCATGCATAAAGACACAATTTAAGTGGTTTCTAAAACTTAAATATCTTATTAATACAATTAAGAATTCTATTCTCAATTAAATGTAGCTTATACAATAACTCCCTTTCAGAAATAATAGAAAGCATCTAAAACCTGATTTGTGAAGAAAAAAACCCCCTGTTCTACTACATTATTTCATATACCTTGTTTGTGAGCTCATGAGACTCCTTACCTTAATTATATATTCATAATCATAATTACATTGAACTTGCATAGTTTAAGAGCAGCAAGAATTCAGTTTGTTATTTACTGCAAATAAAAATGCTGTAATTCGGCTTTTGCCATGGCAAACAAAACAAGGCAGGAAAAGAAATAGATTCATGAGGATGGATGACTCAAATACAGATGCTTGTGATAAGTAAAGTTGGAAAACAGTAATGAAAAAAAAAATTCTAAGAAATCAGGCGCTGATGCAAGCGGTACACGGCACTGTGTGATGGGATCTCTAGGGGTTTTTGGACCATGGCTGGAGGAATTTACTATCTAAATACAACAGTGACACCTGCTGGAGAACAGGGACACTCCCAATCGCCCTGCAACCCCCCGAGGGCTGCACTCTCAGTCCCTGCAGGAGTCACAGACATCGCCACTGGCACCACTGTCCTCATCTTCCCTTAATGCATTGCAAGACAGTCCCACAATTCCATACATTTTTAGGCAGGGTTTTGCCATACAAGTTTTAGGCAGGCGAGTATTTAGGAGGAATGTGTATCGCTCAGTGAGTTATTTCCCTGAATTACACCAGCACAAAAATTAAAACAAGTTCATATAGACATGAACTTCTAAGTATTTATGCCATAGTCCTTCACAGTTTGCAATGTCAAAGTTTTATTGATCTTCTGTGTTTGCGGTACAGGCAAACAGGTATCCAAATATTTACAAAGTTATTTTGGATTTCTGGCTTATGAGGAGTTATCATTCAAGTAAAAAAAAATGGATTTGAAAAGTATTATTAAAGCTGTTAACATAGTACTCATATAGAACAAGGCCCACAAGAAACAGGATTCAAACATAATTATCTGTAGTACCAAAAACGTGTTCAACATTTGAATTCAAGAAAAGTCACTTCTAAAGAAAATAAAAATACATACTAAATCATCAAATGACACAACCTTCTGAGAAGGTTGACAATAAATTTCAAAAAAGAGGTGAAAATGTGCCTGAAAGGAGGCTATGACAAGCTTAGGCTCATGGCTACCTGGAAAGGTGCCAGAAAAAAACAGGAGGGAGAAAGTTCACAAGCTCATCTTCAAAATCACTCCCACTGGAAAATGCTGTTTTAAGTCTGATCTGTAGATCAAAACATGCTTTGATGTACTACTATGGATGGAGGGGGACAGCTGCTGATGAGAGACACAAGATGAAAGACACGAATTTTGCAAGGACAACAAAAATGCAATGAATCCTTCATGACATCCAAAATATGACTGGTTCACAAAACAATCAACTGAGAAGTTACAGTTTAAACTGGCATTTCTCAAAATGCCCTCAACATTTAGAAGAATTTAAAGAAATTTTTAAAGAAAGTTAGAAATCAATAGAGTTGGACACAGAGTGGAAATTTATTATGTATTTACCTCATGGAATCTTTAACAGCAGCCAATAATTTTTAAAATTTATTTTATACTTTATTTGCATTTAAAAAATACAAAAAAGTGGCAGAAAAATTAGAAACAGGGATAAAATAGGATTGCATTGGAAATTTAATATAGATTCGCCACAAAGAATCTTTAATGACAGACTGTAATTTTCTATTTTTTAAATTACATTTAACTTAAAACTGCAGAAAAACTACATTGAAAGATTATTTAATTTTTACCTCAATTCAAACAGTAAAATTGCAGTCATTATTTCTGCAGGAAATAAACCATGCTTTTTTCACCAGAAATGCTACTAGAATCTAAAAATATTAACAAATTGAAACAATTATTTTCTTGGGATAATGCTTACTAAGTATCAGTAATGTAACCAGCATCAAATTAGCCAGAAACATCAAAGATATATGCCATGCCAAAGATTATATTTTTCCTCTCACATAAAAGAGAATACAAATGCTTGTAGGTGTTTTTCAATTGTATACTAATCCACACATACAAATACTCTAGTGTTTTATGTAATCATGAAGGAGTACTACAATATTTAAAGTATGCTGTGGATACAGAATTTTATAACTTTTCCCTCCTTTGGTAGATCATTGGAAGAGCTTAAAATGTAAGGCAAAATACATTAAACTATTTCAAGCAAAGAACTGAAAATCATACTTTGTGCCATACTTTGTGCACTAGCTTAAACTCACAATCTACAAAAACAGGACCTAGAATTCCAGTTAATACCCTGAACCTGACAGCGATGTCTAGCATTTAAGACATACTGAACACTTTCAGAGAGAGAATACTTGCAGGTCTTTATAAGTTCTGGAATTGAAACTCTTCTTCAAATTAAAGTTATTTTTAAAAGAAAAAAAGAACTTCAGACCAAACACTCAGAAGTACCTAATTCTGTAGGTATTACATATTAAAATGGCATTTTTTGTAATTTTTAAGTAAATGATGTGGTGCTCAAGAATACTGCTTGTATTTCTGATCTTCTTTGGAGAACTTTTCATCATGCTTTATCAGAACCCACATATCAGAACAACAACAAAAATGAAGACCAGAACTTGCTAGCATCCAGCTACTGCTTCTTTCCAATGTATACATGCAATATGAATCAGCTTAAATAAAACAAAATGTCTCTGTCACTCTCCAAGAGATTTGCTATGTTTCATGTTAGCTACTATCAGAAAGTCCGTGTGTTATCATTGTAACACTTACTTCATCACTTCAAAATCTGGTATCTATGAGACAGCCTTATAACTCAGTTTTCAAAAGTAAATCATGAACAGTCATAAGAAGCAATGTAAAGACAAAATGGTTTCTTAGCCAGTCCTAAAGTTGAAACATTTTATCAGTTTCACCGTAAATTCTAAAGTAACTTCTATGAACTAAGAATCTGCTGTTTTCCCATTTAGCAATCATTACAAAGCCAGTTGTAGAAGGTTAAATGGAGAAACCCAGAACTTACTGTGGTGCCACTCGTCTCCAATAGCGATCAATTCCATTTTTAAAGTACAGCACAGCTAACCACCTTACATTCACATCAAGGCTATGATTTGTAAAGATATTCTGTTAAAAAAAAAAAAATTAAGTTAAAAACTGCTCAACACACCACGAACAGGATAGAAATCGTATCAACACATGCCCTGGTATATATGTAAGTACACATGCCTCTGTATGTACACGTGTACATAAACAAAATGCATTAGACAGGTAAGAGAAACACTGTTTTAAACATGAATTTTTAGAGACTAAAAATACATTTATCACTAGCCCTGCTACTTCATTTATTAAAAAAACAACATGTTAGGCAAATGTGCTGCTAATCTTGCCTGGCTGAGCATGGAATGAAAGGGTAACAATCAATAGAATCAGACAATTATTACACTCTTAAATGACATAGCTCTCAGAAGTCTGTGGCACTGCACAATAAAAGGTAATTTCTTAGTCTAGTCAGAACTCAGCCTTTAGGTGACTTCTCCATTATTGTCATTATTCCAAGTTTACTTAATAGCACTTTTCCACTGTATCTTACCAACAAGACTGAATAAAAACCTGGCTGTGTCTCCCACTGCTTCAGTTGTTCCTCAGCTGGCTTCAACACTGCAGTATCTTGGCTAGTAGCTTGCGTCAAGACTCGCAACACAACAGTGCTAGCACTGTTGAGATCCATGAAAATCTGAGAACATTTTAAAAAAAGAGGGAAAACACTTATGGAAAAGAAGACAGCCAAATATAGACAGCTATCTTCCATTAATATTTTCCAAACACCCCACTTTAATTTTTCATTAGACTACACTGTGCAAAGACGGCATTACACCCACTCAGAGGCTGCGTCAAGATACAGTGATCAAATTATTTTGCTTTAAAAAATCTCTCAGCGGAAAAAGTAAGCACTAAGTCTTTCACTATAAGCACATTTATTACATTTGAGAAATTATAGGAAATATTTTGATTTTAAAACAGTTACCTCTCCTGAGAAGCACAGCAACTGAGAGCAAAACTACAACTAGAGATGACTTCAGTTGTAGGCAGATGAAACCATAGGGTTGTCTGAAAGAGGCACAGATGCAGATTAACACTTTTGCATTTTATTTTTCCTTCAAGAGAGAAAATTATCCATTTCAGATAAATACTATGATAATTCAAATTCATTAAAACAATTCCCATCAATTAAAAAATAAAGAATTAAGCTTCACAATCAGTTCTAAATGAACCTGAAATTTCCTTGATATACTTGATTTCCGTATCTTTTTAGCATAAAAATGCTAATGAGCTGAACTATGAATGCCTATTGCCTAACTTCCAATACAAATACATCCTCATAAATCCTTGTATTCTATGAAGACAAAGCAGATGACAGAGATTACATTTAAAATGACTACGGAAACATTACAAGAGAAAAAAAAGACATATTAAAGAAACTATGAACTCTATCAAATAAAACCTTTTTCTGTCCATAAAAAACCTCTGTTTACAACCACCTAAACTTTTGTAACACAGACACATGATAAATATTCATGGTATATGAGTTTTGACATTTAACAAGAACTAACAGGTTTTTGCAGCAGAATGCACCCCAGAAACCACATGTAGCTGAGCCAAGTGATTTAAAAGGACTAACCAAGCAAAGTAAAGAAACAATGAAGAAGGGAACTGAGGTAGCCAGCCAAGTAGTATCAAGTTATTCTATAACTAGGTATATTGTCTTAAAGAAGTTCATAGGCAGTCCCTTAGAACTTTGGGGGAGTTCCAGACACAGACAACCACTAGAAGTGACAACCCTCAGTGAAGCCTCTCAGAGACCTTATAAGGATATGTATATGTGCTAATAAGTGCTGGGAAATGTCATGAATATGTAACAGGAATGTAAGGAACAAAATTGTGGACACGTGAGCTGTAGCGCAGATACCCCTGTGTGCATTTCGGGAGCTGATTCCGAGGGCAGCCAGCATGCTGCAACCATGCACTGCATTATATCAAAGAATGTCTGGCTGCTAAAACTCACAAATTAAGTCTCAGAGGTTCCTTTTAAGAACAGATTTTAGGCAACTTAAGTTTTCTAAATCAAAAACCAAAAAGTTTCTCTTCAAACAGGACAAGAGGAAACGGCCTCAAGCTGCACCAGAGGAGGTTCAGGTTGGACAATGGGAAGAATTTTTCACAGAAAGAGTTGTTAAGCATTGGAATGGGCTGCTTAGGGAAGTGGGGGAGTCACTATCCCAGGAGCTGTTCAAGAAACAAGCAGATGTGGCAATTGCTATCGTCTAATTGACAAGATGGTGATCAGTCAAACGTTGGACTCAATCCTTGAGGTCTTTTCCAACTTTAATGACTCTCTGACTCTATGACTGGCTTTTGTTTAATGTGAAAAAAAGTTCATTTTTCCATCTTCAGGAAAAAAGAAAGAGATTAAAATTGTTACAGCAATGGTAAAAAAGTTGGAGAAACCAAATTTTATTCTGATATTGGCTTAAAACTTTCATTTTTTGAGAAAACCACCTTAACAAAACTAGCAACAATATTAAAGGCCTTTTATACTAGCAACAGACCTACACAATTAAAAAAAAAAAAAAATCTTAAGAACTCCCAATATGTAAGTCTCTAACCATGCTCCAAAAAAACTGACTAAAAATTGAGGGTCCTAAGGTTAAAGAAAGTATACTTTCGAACCAATGAGCCACAAAATCAGATCTCTCTTTACAGCAACAATTGAACAGAATGAGTGACTCCCTCTCTGCTTTATACTTCTCATGTGATGAGTCTTTTAATCTTTTTGCTTTAACCATCTGTGGCCAGGTTTTGGTTGTGGCGGGAGCTATAGGGGTGGCTTCTGTGAGAAGCTGCAAGAAGCTTTCCCCATGCCTTACAGAGCCAGTGCCAGCTGCCTCCAAGATGGATGCACCACTGTCCAAGGCTGAGCCCATTAGCAAATGTGGTAGCACCTCTGGGATAATGTATTTAAGAAGGGGGAAGAAAAACCCAAAGAGTTTTGCTTCTACTAAAAACTTATATACTTCATCTGGAACAGTTCTCACCAAAAGACATATTTATTGAAGTTAATAGAGTGCAAACACAAAAACTAGGAGGATTTTTTCCATTGTCTTATTTCAAAATGCTTAGCTGGCAGTTGTAAACAACAAACAAGTAATAACAACAAAAATCAAAGATAAATATTTGCAAAGCTTCTTTTTTATTAATGCTTCTCATTCTTGAAAAGGTTTGTATCTGCATGTAAAAATCGGAGCAGCTATTGCTGCTCAAAAAAAAACTTCAAGAAAAACCAAGCTAAGCTTAGCATGTCAGAACAAAAATTCACTTAACAAAGCCAATGCTCTTTCTCTGTCAAAACCATAGTAGATACCCAGGTCAGGACATTTCTACATAATGCTCTCTCATCATCCAGAAAATCCAGGTTGAAGGATTTCCTACTAAGAGGCAGAGAATTTAACAGCACTCAAGAGATTAGTCTTCCATGAATTTGCACAGCTGCTCTTTGGCCATATAAACAACAGTCCTCACACAACATTGGATGAGGGTATCACATGCAAAATCAAATTAAAAAAAGAAAACCCCCCTGAAGATGGGGCAACTTTTAGATAAGGTTTATAAACACTGTAAAATATTTAAGAAAGTGATATATTCCGTATGATTTGGATAGCAAAAAATTACCTGGACAAACATGAATGAATACACAGAAAATACAAATGGCAAGATGCACAAATGGCAACGATGCTTCAGAACAAAGAGTTGCCCATGGCCTTTACACCTCAAAAATTCCTCTGAATAGTTTGTTCTCTTCTAGTAAGTCACTAGTCTTATTTGTACAATTATTTTCTTTTTGTTAAAAAAGGAAAATAAAAAAGTTAAAAATCTAAAAAAATTTATTTTGAATCAATCCTTACTGAACCAATCTCCAATTTGCTATTTAAGCTAGCTACAAATTTATGCTAATACAAAGAAGTACAGTCACCAAAATAAATAGTATGACTCTCTGCTTCTTCCTGCACCCCTTAAATACCTGAAGCTGGAAGCAGTGGGCAAAATGCAGCTTTGGTTTGGGTAAAGTGATCCAATCATTTTCACACCACATTGCCCAACAGGCTGATGTGCTATAGGCATAAGAAAGCAGGCAGAACAGATAAAAGTAGCTTTTTTTTCACTCTCCTTCTCCTAAGTGAATTAAAGCAAACTTACGCATTATGACTGAGCCATAATTATCCACAAAAAGCAGGGGGCACACACAACAAAAAAACCCAAACAAGCAAAAAAGTTAAGACATCTGAGCACAGTGTTCCACAAAGAAACACCAGAGGACACTATGGGAGGAGGGAGGAGTATGTGACTTCCAACAGTGTCAAGCCATTACAGGGTCAGGTCCCAGCAGGCAATTTCAACTCTGACAAAGTCTCTCCTTGCTTTACCTTCCCATTAGTAAGATATCTATTGGAAAATTACTCTCTGCATGCCCTCTGCAAAAATTATTGACTCAATGAGGGCATCAGCTCACACCTTGTGGTAATGGGATCCTCCTAAAACATAGTTTTAATTACAGCCATGGACAGATACACGTGTGAAATCTTTTTCTGCAGACAGTTGTGATGCTCTTTTTTTAACTGATGCATCAAGGCCTCTGCAGATTTACACAGAGGACATACAGATGCTCTTAAACACTACAGAATGGCAAAGGCCCATGAATTTTGGCTTTAATATTATGGGATAGAGACAATCTTCACCTCTTACAAATCAGACTTCACTGTTGCACAGAAAAGGTAAAGGGACATGGGATATACCACAGACAGGTTAATTCACAGGGACAAGGACTTTCTCCACAGTTTGCTGGGAACTTCTACAGCTTCACTCACTGCTGAGATATTTCTACAAGACTGCCCTAGAGATGAAACTGAGAAGGTGAGTATTAAATAGCTATTATCTTTTGGATGCCTTCAGAGCCATGAAGCACGCATAGAAATGCTGGCAGAGCCTGTCAATCTTAAAAGGAACACGTTCTTAGAAGGCAGGCAGGATCTGCACTTTGTGTCACAACTCCCAGACTCCCAAGTTTGATTACTGGGAAAGAGTAGCGTCTCCCGTCTTTACTTACTAAAGTCAAATTGTGTCTTCACAATAAACACCGAGCAGTTTCAGGAATATTGGTTGCTTTCTGCTGCTCTTCTGTGGTTCACACCCATCGCTATGGCAACCCAACTGCATATACACGGTTAGGGTAGAAGGAAAGGAAACCCCTTCCACTAGAAAGTGTCCAATACTGTCATCTGCAAACCAAACGTGACTCTGTTGCCATGAGGAAAAAGAGACTAATCACACACAACAAGAAAAAGCAGCTCTCCGAAATCCCACTTAATATGGTAATACTTAACTAGACAACAGCATACTCTCAAGTCTCAGTTGACAGGAAAAAAACCAAACTCAGTTACAAACCCAGAAGATAAGCAAGATACACCAAATGCCACCCCTAACCACAACGAGCTAGTGTCTTCAGGTACTAATAGCAGTTCCTCATCCTTACCACCCAATGTCCTGCATTTCTATTCTCAATTCTAAACTACTTCATCTCCTTTTACTGGTAAAAATCCAAGACGCACTTCTGTTCTACTCTTAATTCTTTGATTCCCTTCCTAAGGAAGTATCTGCAAATATAGTTTGCTTTCAAGAATATTTCAAGTCTCTTAAATGTTCTCGGTTTATACTTCCTAGGCTAGTTTACTGTTTTTTCCTTACTGTTACTGTTCAATGCTTTAGTACAGGCAAGAGTATCCAGGTACTTTTCCCATCACACTAAAACACATCATAATTTTAAAAACACATCAGTTGTGAAAAGAAATCAGGGACTGTTATACATCTGTAAAGGAACAAAACAAAGAATTTAATCACTGAATGCCTCCTACTTCACTTTTTTGGACTTCAGAGAATGCAGTATACTTTGTACAATGTACTGTGTATTTTTTCTCTCATTTGTTAGGAATTTAATCAACTCTCTCTCCCTGTAATTAGGCGCAAGAATGTATTTAGTTATGGTTTTATGAAATCAGAAGGAGACAAAGAAGTAAATTTATCACATAAAATACTGTGTGTTCTCACTGATCATAGTGCAAACATTTTCTGGGATACTTTAGGAGTACAAGTGATTCTACAGATGTTGTTATCCTCTTTTAGTCAGTGTCTGAGACTGCTTCTAGAACACTGTCTCCAGTTTGGTTCTCACAGTTCTCCCTTTCCTCAGTTCAAGGAGGAAGAACTGCAGAGAGGCCAGAGCTACTAAGACAGTCGGGGATCTAAAGCAAATTACCTGTGAGGAGAGACTGAGGACTTGTTTAATGAAGTGGAAGCCAAGGGAAAACTTTATAGACACTTAAAACTAAAAGAGCGCTTACTGAGATGACTTTCTGCTTCTTGTCAGCAGATTGCACAACTAATAAACAACAATAAAACTACATACTGCAGCTTGGGAGGTTCAAGTAGAAACTTACCACTGTCTTCTACAGCATATTTGTTTTCAGAAAAACAGGAAAAACAAAGGTTTTCTGCCGAAAAGCCACAAGAACACCTTCTGAAACAGGAATGTTGGTGTTCACAATGATACCAATACAACACATCAACTAGAATACCAA
The DNA here is from genome assembly GCF_003031625.1 of Empidonax traillii. Lineage (NCBI taxonomy): Eukaryota > Metazoa > Chordata > Aves > Passeriformes > Tyrannidae > Empidonax > Empidonax traillii. The sequence goes on from NW_020955313.1 coordinate 486,054, forward strand.
TAGCTTCAGGAAAAGTTGGTAGTTAAGCTGATCTCTCCCACCTTCTACAAACTCTTCCATGAATCTCTTTTCTAACACTGCATTATCTGTATCAATCATGCCATGTTTGTACTTCTACTCAACAGTGAATCCAAAAGAACTAACAGTATCTTGATTATTAAACGTAGTACTTAAAGCCACTAACAAGTGCAGTAACCACCAAAATCACCAAACAACTGTTAGGCATTACCAAGATTTTTCAAAACCAACACAGTAATTTTTCTTTATGTAAGTGAACAAGGCTACCTATAGTTTGCCCAATTTATACCACAGCAAAGAAAACAAATAAAAATGTCTTAGCAGGTAAGAGTTAGAGGTGCTTTTTTCCCATATTGCTATGGACAGAAATAGAGGAATAGAACTTCCAAAATTTCACTTTTACAGAAATTTAACATTGAAACTAAAACCAAAGCCTGAAAAAAAGCATGCAGAAGACACAAACAATAAAAGAACAACATGGAACACAGGAATAAAGGACAGCAGTGAGCAAGGCTGACAACAGTGTTAAAGGAAGCAAGTAAGTTTGTATTAAAAATTCTGAGGAGAAGAATGGCTTTTCAGATTAAACGGTCATGAAAGTGACTAAAAACACCCAAGAGAAAAAACAAGCAGTAAACAAATGAGTGGGATAATTTCAAGGATTAACTTGGACAGAACTCAGAAGAGACTGTCATGGAGATCAGTAATGATGACACTGAAAAAGCCAAATGGATACAGGGACAATGGAAGAATATTTTTAATGTTTAACAGTAAGTTTATAGGATAACTAATATAACAAGGTCAATCTCATTCTGTTGAAATCTTCCTAATTCACCTCGTTTTAACAGATTTTCAAAAAGACACAGCAGAACACTTAGAACTAACTAGTGCACAGCAACTGAGATGGAAATACAAGTTTCAGTCTGCCTCATGCACAGGAACAGGTTTAAGACACTCCAGTTTAACTAAAATTAAATTCTACTTCTGATGATGCAGTTGCAAAATTTTATATGTAAAGCATGGGTGACAAAAACCTTTACTATGTCATTTATACATATGATAGTAAATGCTCCTTTGCAGAACAGTACAAGGAAAGAATAAGACAAGAAAAACAGAGAGTAATGAAAAAATTGTTACAGTGAAGTTTCAGGAAACCAAAATCCACAGGAACATGCTATTTACAAAAATTTAAGTAGTTCACATACATTATGGATGCTAATTTGAAAGTCATGTCAGACACATTACAGATTTGACTTTATCTGAAACATGGGAGGCAAGGCACACAGAAGCGTAAGTGGGAAACAGCATCAGTACTGCATTTAGGGCCACGCTCATGTATTTCACACACACTGATGTCTTCTAAAGTAACTGGAGAAACAACTCACCACTGCTGCTCTCAGCCTGCGTCTGATTAAGGGAAGACTCTGCTCTGTGCAAAATCTTCTGTTCTTTAGCCTGCAACAAGAAAACAACCACTTTTAATAAAAGCCAGTACACGCTCTTTCCCACAAAAAAAAAACAAAACAAAACAAAACAAAACAAAACAAAACACCACCAAGTTTTGACAGCAAACCACGCAGTTTGATGCCTCATATCTCTCCAATGCCTTCCCGTCAATTCTACCCCTTTCTGTTTCAAGCAGAAAGCGCGAAAGAGTTCCCTGAAACAAGGCAATAGTTATTTCTTCCCAGCTCCGAGCAGACCCTTTGCCAGTTCCAGCACAGACGGCAAGGAAGGCCGCGCTGCTCTTCCCCGGGGGCACTGCAGCGGAGAGGGTACCGCGGCGGACACTGCGCCAGAGCCGCGGCGGCTCGGGAAACGCCAACGGGGGACCGGGGGGAAGAAGAAGGCGAGGGGTTGCGGAGGAGCAGCCCGCCGAGAAACAGCCCCGGCTCCATGCTGGGAGCCGAAGCCGCTTTTCCCTCTCTCCCAGTCCCTTCCCGGCCTCGCACAAACCGAGGAGCGGCCCCTACGGCGACGACACTGCCACCACCCGCTCCGGCGCACCTCTCTGACGTCACTATTCAGCGACGCGCGGCGGTCCCTGCAAACACGGCGGGAGGGGCGGGCCCTCACGGGGAGAAGGCGGGGCGGTGGCGTGCGAGGGGCGTCCTGTGGCGTCCTGCGGCCAGGGGCGTTCCCGCGCTAGGAGAGCTTTGCGGAGCTCGGGCGGGCATCTGAGTAAAAGATGCTGGGAGCTTAGAATCGCTTCGCAGACGTCCTTTGTGGACGTTCTTGGGCGCCTGCAGTGGCTCGGGGGAGGGCGCGAGGGCGGAAATGCGTGATATTAATGCCAATGCATGGAGCTACTAAAATATATGTAGGAAATTTTAAAATATTTAAAAATATGAAAAAATAAAGTGTATTTCATGCTAGCGTGTCTAACTTGAAGTGAGTCGATTCAGCCTCCATTCCACCGTAATGCTGCAGGAGATTTGCTCTTTGAAAAATAACGTTTCGTTCCGCGGGTTCCCTTTGCTCTCTGTGGTCCCGCAGCCTTCCCTGCCCTCTGCGCACCCACAGCTGCCCGTAGCGGGTCTCTTCCTGGAATATCTCCCTTTCCCTCGTCCCTCCGCTCTCGGCAGTCCGGCCACGCCGAGCAGGTGGCTTCCGAAAACCGCGCGTTCAGCCAACACACCGTTTCGTGTCACACCGGGGCTGCCCCGGCCGGGTCTGTCCGTGCGCGGGCCCTGCCGCCCACCGGGGTGGAGAATCCAAAAGGAGACGGGGCTAATGTGTTTGTCCGAAACACCAGTAGCCAGGTGGCTGTGGAACCAACCAAGGGCTGTTGGTATTTAACATGCCTTGAGAAAGAACAAGCTGTGGCTGGAGAAGGCGCCATGCAGCACTTTTCTGGGACAAACATCCTTGGTCTAGTTCACGGAGACCCAGCAAACAAAAGCACCAGCACAGAAACGGCCATGCAGTATTGCCCAAAGGTCGATCTAGTAGGAGGGATAAGACTATCCAAACTCCCCGAATCCCTCTGACTCATTTCCAGAAAAGTCTACAAGAATTGACTGTCCTTTTCTTCTTTTTTCTTTCCTTACTTCCTTTTTCCTTTTTCCTTTTCCCTTCCCTTCCCTTCCCTTCCCTTCCCTTCCCTTCCCTTCCCTTCCCTTCC